>NC_134038.1:22024657-22324657 GCF_965140245.1 Athene noctua | reverse complement strand
ATAGATATTAGCTGCAATATTGTAGTAACAAAACAGGATACAATTTCAAACTAACTTCTGCAGGCTTTTAAACATCCCAGAAAAGAGCTGCCTGCTTGCTCAGGATTTAACATTTTAAATCACCAATCATGAAGTCATTATGACAGAGAAGTTTATGTACAAATCAAAAATTAGAGTCATAAAATAATAAGAGATGTACAAAGCAAGACTATCTCTGGAAGCTGTACCACAAAAAGCTTCAGGATAGTACACGATAACTAGCAAAACCCATGTGCAGTTGCAGCCAAAGGACTAACACAATCCTTTCATGCATTTACAGTAAACATAGACCTCTGTACTTTTATTAATTCTATTTTCCACTGTACATCACCATTAGTAAACTCTATTCCATTCTGATGCCCATAATTTAAGGGGCTCATAAATTAAGAGTGGTGAAAGAAAGAGGGAAGGCAGGCAAGTGACATGACACAAAATTTACCTTCTAGTCAAGTACCCTTCCTAACTATAATGCTTTTTTTGTTATTTCTTTGTTTAAAATGAAATATGAATACTTACCTGGAAGATATTATTTACTTTAAACAAGAATTAACTCAAACAATTCACATGGCCTATCTTCCACGTCAGATTTTAAACATGTAGCTCCCTAATGGTCCTTTTGTGCCTATCATCTACATTGTTTCTATCATTCCAGCACAAGTAGGTTTAACTTGCACCCATGTAAATAAAGGGCTACTATTTTTCCCCTTTTTCTAAGATCACATGCCACATTTGAGAGTACACTTAACAAGACTGAGTTAAATAGTCTTCTAAGGCATTGAACTGGGCACTGCTGCATGATGCTAATGAGAAGAAATCAAACAGTGTAATGACAGAGTTGAATGTATAGCAAGAATGTTGTTAGTATTTCAGGAGTCTCCTTTTCACACTCAAAAGCAGAAACGATTAGATTATTATTAAAGCAAATCTGTCAACTCTTCTCCTATATACAGGTCAGTTTATAACATTACAAGACTACTCTGATCACTGAAATACTACACTTCCACCTCGACAGTGAAATAGTTCCTAAACATCATACGAAACATAGGGACCAAGCTCAAACCAAGGTTTTAGTAAGGTTCACTTTTTAAAAAACAAACCACCACTACCACCCAAAACCCCCCAATTTTCTTAAAAAAGAAATTTAAAAACATAAGATTAAAGCCTTAAGTACTCTAAACTAAGTACTACTGCATGACACGAACAAGAAATCAAGTAATAGAAAAAACTGCTTATTGTTGAAAATGCTACAGCTTCTTCCAAGAGGGGTTACAAAATGAAATTATTTCAAGATTAGAGTAAGAGAGAAAAGGATTTTCAGAAAAACTCTACTAAGGCTGTGGCTTGCCTCCCCTGCCCATTCTGCACCCTCATCCAAAATGTCCTTCCTTCTCAAAGCCCCTCAGGCAGGAATGATGCCTTCCCTCTGTGCCTATGAGGAGAAGGATGATAAAAAGGGCAGAAGCTGATGCCTCACACAGGATAACAGAGTGTGTGTGGGTAGTTAGCAGAAAGTAGGAGACGATGACTCATTCAACAGTGGCTTTCCTCTCCATCTTTTTTTGGTGAGACAGTAAGCAAAACCCAGGTAGAACACTGCCCTGAAAGCCAGCATCAAATGCAAGGATGTATTACTTCTCCCCAAGACTTGCTAAGCTACAAGGAGCTGAACCTTAGAAGGAACTTTTTTTGTAGGCTTGAAAACAGGTGATAAAGAGGGCTAAGCCCACCTTGAAACTTCAGGTTTGTGAAAGACTCTGACAGGGTGGAGGAAGCCATTAGGTAGAAAGACTGAAGAATACAGAACAAGAGCAAATACGGTTCAGGCTAGAGGAAATCAGGGCTCATTTTACTGAATCTTTGTGGAATAGTTTTGTAGATGGATGGATAGGTGTAAGAGTGTGAATTTTTTTATGAAGGAGTTAAAAGTTGGTACGCAGGTTCACAAATAGTGGATACAGGCATACACTGGGAGGGAGCAAGAGAATGTGAAACCATCATGAAAACAAAGAAGAATCAAATCCAGTTATTTGGGATGATCAGGACGTAGAACACCCTAATCATGCTAGTACATAAAACTGTAATACTTCTCAAGGCCAGAAAAAAAATCTGGAACTAGTCTTCACCCATTCCTTCCTCCTCTCTCTTGGCAATAGCTACTTAGAGCAAGAATTGCCTACAAAACAGTCTCAAACTATCACTACTAGTAACTAGCTTCATTGCATACTTGAATTGTTCAGGAAAAATTCTGCATGTGCATGTCTATACTTGACTAGAGTATTAATATAGGTTTTTTTTGTTTGTTTTTCTTAAAGATAGTACACCTGGAAATAGGAAAAAATGTAATGCAATTTCTATGAGAAATGTAAAAAATCCTTGTTGTTTCTGCTCTCTTGTCATATTTATGATACTCAGAAGTGTATCCAACTATTTCAACAAACGAATTTTAATCTGATGAAAATATTTAAATTCTTAAACTATGGTAGAACAAATTCCAGTTGCCTAGTATTAGTAGTGAATTTTCTTCCTCCCCAAAATCATTCACTCTGCTTATTACTATAATCACTGAATCCCACTTAGAATATTCAAGTTGTAAAGTATTTTGATCCCATGCACACAATGTATATTTTCGCTGATTTTAATAAGCCTTGAATTGACTACAGAAAATACATAATTATACATAGAAATACATATATATTCTTGAACAGGAAATAAAAAATGAAACCATGAAACTGTACTAGACATCATTTGAAACATACCAGCGAAGTAAGCTAATCTGAAGCCTTTCCTGGAGATGCTGTCATCTGAATGAAATCTGATCCAAACATGATCCTGTGAAGAGATGTACGGTGAAGGAATGGAGGAGCCGCATGCTCTATAGCCTTCAATATTCTTGTGGCTTCCAATTGTTAACCAATCTGAGCTGCATCGTCGTGATCCCTGAACATCAAAATCTTGAAAGCTGAAAGAGAAAAAAAAAAAAGGTCAAAATTGCTACTGAACTGGATGTTGCATAACCAAGCTGATGAATTACTACTCATAAAAATGAAAATTAGTTGCAAGGGATTTTTTGTCTGAAATAAAGAGAACAGGTTCTCTACCCATGTAAAAACAGGATTTAACCTTGTGGTGATGATACTTTTATGTTACAAGGACATCAAGAATTCATTCTGTTAACCAAAATACTGGATCCACTATTTAAGAAGCTAAGTTTTGCTACAAAAACCACATCAAGCCTTCAACTAAAAACTAATGAAAAACTCTGTTCATGAAATTGTCTTTATGAGTCTTATTTAATGACTTTCATATACTACGAAGTGGTTGTATTTAACCCAAATTTCACCAGAACTTTAGCTAATGCTGCACTTAGCCAATGATCTGACTTGATTCACTTGTTCAAAACTATGATTTCAGATAAGATTTTCCCTTATTTGCATTATTCAGTTACCCAACAGGTATGTCATGGAATGTTACAGTGTGGCTACAACTATATCAAGACATGCTGTCAGGGTAATGAAGTATGAAGGGAAGACAGTCTGGGCAAAACAGATTCTGTACAGACAACAAAGCAGTAAACCAGAAATGAAACAGGAAATGTATAAATGGTAGAAAACAATGCAAGAGGAAAAAAAAGTTTTATTAAAAATAAACAGTATGAAAAAGTTCAGAAAGCAATCTAGTAGACATGGAACATAGTACATGTCTACCTACTTTACATTGCATTTATGCCGTTTTAATATTTAGTAGAAAAATTGTTTCAATTAAAAAGGAGTACTTTAAATGAGTAACTGATGTCAAAGCAAATACTTCACGATGAAAAGCTGCTTCTTAGGTCAGCATGTTTGTACTGGAAACTCAAGTAAATCTGCGGCTAATACAGTTTCATGATCAGCCTATGAAGCACTACTAATTTGTACCTTGATGCTAAAACAAGCCTACATTTCCCTTGTGGCAGTAATGGGGAATGAACTAATGAGAACTTGAGCCTACAACTTTTTTACACTACTTCTTTAGAAAAGCTACAAGACAGGTGAAACTCTGAGGAGCTCCCTGGACAAAAACTCAGCATTTCCAAGACTGCATTAATGTCTATTGATTTACTATTTATACCCTGTCATTTTTAAGTACAAGATGAGACTTCATAACAATGAAGCATTACAGATTCTCCCCTACACATTTTTTAATACAAAATTCTGTATTTCAGAGACATTAAAAAGAAATTAAAAAAATAAGCACACAGAAACTTTTTCTAGTTGCCAATTTTCCAGTTGAAAACAAATGCTACATAGCTGTGAGAGTAAATCAGGCAGAAAACAGACAAAACAGAAATCCTACATTTACAGGAAGGAAGAAAAAATTGGTACCTACACAAGTGACAGTTAAAAACATCTAGTCAGTAATTCTTTAACCCGTGTTGCACTCTTACCTTATAGTAATGATCTCCCCTGGGTTTGCATGGATGTACCAGCTACAGTTGATTCGGGCAGGATACTCAGAGGGCCACCCTGGACTTGTGATTGTCCCACTTGGTGATCGGATTTGTTCTGGAATATCTCCACAAGCTAAAATACACATATATATTGAAAGCAATTTGATTAATTCCATTTTTTTAAAAGCCAGCAGGAAAAAAAAAAAAAAATATCAGCCAGCACTAATCAGGAAAAATCACACTGAGTTAGATGATGTAGCAATAAGAACAAGGTCTAAAGGAGTTAATAATGAAACAAGTCAGCTGAAAGATGTTTTCCATTGTTGCCAGTGCAGAAGTTTATACTAATGTCAATCAGTACTACAGATTAAAAATAAAGTTGTCAAAGTCTGTGTAGAATAATATTTTTTTAAAGTGAAAGATTTTGCATTTCCTAATTTCATTTTTAGCCTTCACAAAGATTCAGTTCAATTTAACCATGCATTTACACCTTATACTGACAAATGCATTAGAACGTGAAAAATAAGTTAAAGCTAAATAATCAAGTAGCTGAAATTTCCTGGTTTAGGAAGACTCAGTGCCTGGCCAACATTTAAATACCTGCTTCCAGTCCTTGGCATGGAAATGATCTTCATACACACAATTCCAAATGCTTGGAAGGCAAAGAGCACTTACCGCAGCACACTTCAATTATAAATATTAAAAGTTAGGTTCACAAGGGATTATTCCTAAGAGGAACTTGCATAACTGTATTTCTGATAATGAACTAGAAAGCTTGTATTTATAGAACTAATTCTATGCAACTGAAGTAACTCAGCCATCTATATTCTTACCGTATTATAGGTGTAGCTTCCTGTATTAGCTTTAACTCAGCTGCTTGTTCCCTTCGCTGGAGTGTTCTCAGCTCTACTGATTTTACTTCAAGTAATGTCTTCCTAGCTTTGTGGTTTTGTTTTGCTGGTGGTTTCTTCCCCCCTTAGTAGCCTTATATCCAACACCTGTCATACAGCATATTCACAACCTTCACATAAATAGGAAGGCTAGAATACTCTTGCTACTGAGCTTGAAATTATGAGGAAGTTTCAAAGGTCAGAAACCACATTAAAAATAATTGCCCTCTGTGCTTTTATTTTACAGTTTCCTCACTGCTAGTCCAAAACCTGCAAGCTCTCAAAGTTTACTGGTAGCAGAGTTACACACAGTAGTTCAAACATAAGAACTATTTCAAAAGATGAAGCATTTTCATTGCCTGATTAAAAGCTTCCAGAATTCTTAAAAATTTTGAATATGTATTCGACTAAAATAACAAAACAGAACTGATGAAGTGAACAAACGTGATGAAGAATGAGCTGCATAGTGCAAAACTTGTAATAATGTAATTTGTACACAGGTTATTTTTCTTTCTATTTTTATCCACAATCAAGCTTTTAAGAGTTTTTTTTTCAACACTACAGGGACCTGAAAATATTGTTTAGTTCTAATACAATAAAAAGTTATTTTCTTAAATTATTATTACCTAAAAATATTTTGATATGGCATAACAAATACGTGTTCAAAAATAGGCTTAAAAGGATTGAAGGACAATAATACTGGTGTATGCTTGAATTTACTGTATTAGCTTAAATACAGAAATTTAGAATCAAAACTCAGTAAATTTACTGTTTTCAAGTACAGCTGAAAGAAAACATTGCTTTAAATAGTTTTTCACATGTTACTTATTAGAGCTTCTCAGGCTGTGAAGTTAAGTATTAACATACTTTAGCTATAGAACACATGACCTATCCTAATATCTAGGGATAAAATCTGAAAATACAGAAAGATATTTTATTTGAATATTCAATCAACTATTCACTGGAAACTTTCTTTTCATTTTGAGCAAACCCTGTAGGTGGTGCTCTAACACCATATTTTGGAACACTGCTCCTGTATGAATGATTTGAATATATTTTACATCTGTTCAGACAAGAAATGGAGGGACTGGAAGGAAAAAAAAAAGTTATTCACAATTAAACGTCGAAATAGAATAGCAGTTTTAACAGGTTTGAAATAAACACACATACATAAAAATGGAAGAATGTATAAAGCATTTTGTAGCGAGTTTGCAGACGTTGGCAAGCAATTCCACACACTACTTGGTTGCTACTGAAAAACTGCTCAGCTTAAAATAAATTGCCTTTAGGTGAAATTTATACTATTACAACATCCACTTCGTTCTATATATTTACAAACTGACATATGAGATTTTGTCACTGAGAACCTCTAAGGAAGCTTTTAAATTTGCCTAACAAAGAAAAACTTTACACTGAAAGATAAAAATAATCCATCCAACATATGTTCATTCGATTTTACAAAAGTTCACCTCCAAAATCTTAAGCGTGCTATAATTATATGTACAGCACGCCTCCATCGAATAGAAACCTCCAAACACTGCTAACAACTGTAAATTACTATGTAATTAGCTTTGCAGCCTCCTATGCTGGCACAGTGCACCCTAACAACTATAATCTACTCAACCCAATCCCTGCAATAGTACAGGCAGTAACTTTTACTTGTTACATGAGTCTGAGTGGAAGAAATTCCACATATAGAAAGCCTGTATAACCAAAGCTGTATTTTCATAGCACCATGAAAACTTCCAGTTTTACTCTAATTCAGGTTTTTTGGCCTTTATTTGCAATACCAGCCACATCCTTATACAGAACATGGATTTTTCCGTTTCCACTAAAGAGCTGAGGGCAAAATATGACCACTTCTAGCACCATCCAATATGGGAAAAGAGAAGCAGACTAAGGAGGGCATGAGGAAGCAAGAATTATCACAGGTAGTAAAATAAAGGTTGAACAATACCAGAAGAGAGAAAAATCAAACTGAAATATGTATATAAGAAAGTAGGGGTTCAAAAGCTAAAATGGAGTAGACTTGAAAAGGGAATTACAGTTTCCTTAACTTCAGGTAAACTAGATAAGCTAAGTGAACTTGCACACTTGGTATATGTTCATGCACTGAAATTGTTTACAACTCAGGAGACAACAGAAAACTCCTATTTGCTTAAAAAGTGTGTAACAGTCAAGATCAGCTGTGTATACAAGCTGCACCTCAGAAGTGCTGTCATTTTGAGAGAAATTCTATTTCTCAAAGATTTTTAAAATCAAGGGTAACCTTTTGAAATAGAACAGTTTTAAAGGGAATCTACTTTATTATAAAAATAATAGCAAGCCCTTTAAAATCAATTCCTGATTCTGCTTAAATAGGATGTTTCTTCTAAAGCTTTTGAGAATATAACATACATTTTATTAATGTGTTTATAAACACGGAGAACATGAGCAACATCAAGAAGGCATGAGAATCAAAAAAACAATTCAACTGACAAGTGTGAAAAACAGAAATGTATCAACAGAGGCAAACATCTTTACACTAAATTGTGGAGACTTTGCACTTCTAATTTCAATTGTTAGTGGCCCTGCAGGCATTTTTCATACAGGTCAGTTATGTCTGTAGGTACTTAAAATTATAGGAAAACCAACTGGAATAATTTATTACAAATATTAAAAATATATAAGAAAATAGCAGAATGAAAATTGGAGTAGCTAGACAAAAAAGGAGATGAATTTGCAACTGAGGCAGAAGCAGAAAACAAACTGAGAAGGTTGCATCATAGAGAAGCAAAGACACACAGTGATGTACGCCCAAGAAGTTTTCAAATCTCATGCTGGTGCCTATGAGACTTCTGGGTGGGAACAAATCCCTCCTGCACAACCATTTCTATATGCATGTTGTCTCTGCCTACATTCCTCTCAATTCCCCTACATTCTTTGGTACAATTATGCTCAGCCATCTCCTACCTGTTTTAAATGCTCTCCTTTGTGAGCCTTTATTTTATTAATAATCTACTTCCAATTCTGTTTGTTACTTTTCTATAACTCTGTTAAGAAGATTGCAATATTGCAATTAGGACTGAAGATGTTTCACAGACTAAGGTGCAAAATAATGATCAAAAAAACCTGCTGAGAAGATAAGCTGTGCATATGTTTTTTTGGTGTGTATGGATTCCCTTGCAGACTTTTTAAAAACATATACAACATGTTTTTTTACTCCCTTCTTCCTGAAATTTGTTCATTGCCCAACAATACAGAACATGACCATAAACTACCTATGGAATGTTGACTGGTAAACAGAAGAGAGTCAATGAAAACTTTACAGTACATATTCAACTTGCCAGTTATAACAAGAAAATATTAAGAAACCCATGCAGAAATTCTGTAGCAAGATCTAGAGAAGTAAAGTACCTGTAGTAACAGTGAACAACATGTCAAGGAAAAAAGTCACTTCAGAAAAGCAGGGAGAGGGAGATTAGGGATTTATCTTCACAGTAATGCCAGGAGATTAGTTGAAAAGATAAAAGAATTAGCTTTCAATGTGAACCACAAGATGATAAGGTATGCATTATATTGGACATGGTAAGGACATGAATACAGCTGGATAAATGATCTGAAGGTGTTTAAAACAGCTTAGAGTAAAAAGAGAATAATGTTGTGATAAAGTCTAAATCATGAATAGGGAGTATAATTATTGCATTTGTAACTCTCAGGAGCCACTGAAAGTCTTATTTGGAGAACTACCGTGGAAGAAGGCATAGGAATCTTTGCCTGCAGGTCAAGATGTAAGACTTTCATTTAAAATGCCCTTTACTCTGCAATACAGACACACGCTCAGTAAAAAGGTATCGTTATACTTTTTTTTTTTTTTTAAATTGCTGTGAATAAGTGTTTTCGACAGTGTAGAAGTGCTTTAAAATGGGGTGGTGATGGGGGTAATCTGTTTTGCAGTTGTAACAATTATTGTGCAACACACCCCAAAGACAGACCCGAAAATATTTCTCCATTTTTCAGATTTTAAAGGCATGAACACTTGTTCTCTAGTGATAGCTTATACATGAGACAACATTCTGTTACTGCTGTTGGTAGAAAAAAGCATGTTCATATATAAGAGGTGTACCTGTAACTTGGCAGATATAACATACAGCAGAAGCATAAATACCAAAGATCACAGAGATCTGTGTTATTAAAACATAATTTAGTAAGGTAGGTCATGTAGCCTTACAGAGGCAGCATGACAGGAAATCTACCATCAAGACACTCTTTTCATTTTAAATCCCGTCTCAGTAGCAACTGTCCAGAAAAATCACTCGCTTGGTTTCAACACCAAGTTAAAGTTGGATTTAGAAAGATTAAAGGCCAGATGGTTTTGGTTCTATTTTACAGAAACTCTGCTCATAACTATAAAGTTGGTATGCTTGATGAAATATATCATTTGCAAGTTCAGAAAACATGTTTGGGAGACCCAGATTGTTTCAGAGGAACTCAAAAAACCATCTAAATCAATCCCCATTTGTTATACGCCTAACATTGAAGGTGTACATACAAAGAACTGTAAGGAAAATGCCAAGGGGTCTGTCTACATGCTTTCTTCTGGTTCTCATCAACGGACCACCCTCATCCCCATTATCTCAAACCTCTCCAAGTGAAAAATTTTCATTTCATATTAAGATATAAAGTTTAAGAGTACGATATTTATTTTTCCCCAGCTGGAAAGCTATTTTAGAACACAGGACCACCAGAACTACTTCTTCATATATATGTATGTATATGTAAATATATATATGGGATTTTTTTTTTTTTATTATTTTTGAATAGAGGTCCTCACTGAATCTTTCTTCTCCGTAGTTAAAGGTCTATCTACCAGCTGCTGTTATCTTGTGTAGAAAGTACACTGTGTTCTCCTCTTCCTGGCACCGCTTATTCAAGCATGCTGGCCGAAGTACTGAAAGCAAAGTCAAAATTCCATTTACCTCTTGCACAGCAGATGCCTTTCTGCCTGTATTTTGACCTGTGACAAGTGTTACAGTAAACAAAGGAGTGAAGGGTTGTTAAAATATATCCCGAAAGCTGCATAGCTAGATTTTAGGCTATGTATCTTGTACAATCCAATTCCAGCAACTATTGTTCCAACAATACTTGTGTTGTTATTTATTATTTTCAGTGTGACATAAATGTACTATATATGATACTTGCTGCATTGCTACTGTTGAAACTAGCAGCATTCTTCATGGTGCAGCACAAGAATGGATAGCAAAGATCTTCTACAATTAGATCTTTGCCAGTCGTTGACCAGCAAACAATGAAAGGGAAAAAGAAGGCAGTATGGTGTAACAGACCATCTACTGGCTGTACACATCCAAAAACATAACCTCGTGCACAAGTAGCAATGTAATGTTTGAAGTGATACTGCAAGGATAACTAGAGATGTGCAAGCTGTTGTCAAAAAGTATGAGTTTGCATTTTGACTCCTTTTTTAGGAGAAGGGTATGAAATTCAGTTTGATTTCCAGGGATTAGTGGCAGCTTCCCTACAGAAAGAATCAGGCTTATATTCTACCCACTGAAGAAGAGTGTTTATCTCCCCATTTGCACATACTCTGAGTATCCTATCATTAAACATAACACCAGCAGTTTAGGTAACAGTGCTTACATCCGAAGAACAGAGAGTATACACTGGTATTGCTTAATGCCTCCAGGGACATACAGTCACATCACTAACACAGAACAGTCCCAGCTGTGGCTGCTGTCCAGAAGATGCCTAAGACCCAACATACTGGAAGAGAAGTAGCAACCTTTGAGCAACGTGTGCTGCCTTTATACCTCATATTCTCTCAGCATCTCAATGGCTTCCCAGTTTCATGATTTCTAAAATTCTTTTTTTCTTGTATTAAGGAAACTGTGCAGTCAAGTGTACAGTAGTTTCAGTTACTGCTTCAATCTAATCAGGTGAAACGCATAACTCCTGGATTTATATTATTTGATAGTAGCACTGTCCAAAATTACATTTCAATAAATTTCATTTCACAAAAACTTTACTGTGGAAAGAAAATATCAATTCAACTTAAACCAACTTTTCTCTTAGTTCAATGTTTGTATGGAAAAATAATTAAGCAGTCCACTTAGAAAGGCATAATCTGTTCATGAGCATGCAGGTATCAATTTTATCTTATGAGAATTTTTCCATGTTCCAGTTGCTTCATTCCTTATTACATGCTGCAAAAGGCAGTAATAATTTTTATAGCCAAATATCTCTTCATAAGATACCAGGTGGCTTTCAATATTTACTATTTAAGTCATGCATGAAATTTAAACATTACAAAAAATGACTTACCCGTTGACACTCCTGAAATATGCACATTTTCAGAATGTTCTGCAAGAGCACCATTTCCTAAAATTAAACATAATGAATAAGCTAATTTCCAAGATAAAATTTGTAAAAATTCTTCAGATACCCTTTTACAGAAGAGAAAGAACAAAACTGAAGTTATTTTAATTAATATTAAACATTAAAGGTCCTATGTTCATTTTATGATAAAAGAGGAAAAACTAGAGAAAAAGTTACTATACAATGGATATAAAAAAACAAGCATCATTAGTGTACTAGGAACAAATACACAACAAAGTTAAGGAATAAGAGACTGACAGTAGCAAAGAGTTTTGAGAAACTTCAGGTATTTTAGATGGTAGACTTTGTATGACTTTTGCATCAAATGCTATTTTTTTAAAAAAAAGCTTTATTTCAATGCATTTTCCCCATTGCCTCCTGGGTCAAGATTTTTAAGTAAATGCTATGCAAATAAAAGACATCCAGGGGAAGACATCCATTTATTTCATAATGAATTGCACCCTATAACCTTTATCCAGAAAGATGTTTAAGATACAACCAGGAACTATCTACCTTCAAGAGTAGCTCACCACCAGCATTCATTAAAACTAGGTGTACTCTACAATGAGACCCCTGTGGTCATCAAACGTTAGAACAAGAAAGTTATTCCTCCAAACCTCATACTACTTTGTACTCTTCCAAAGTCTGCTGAAGTTTGCTGACAGGAGGTAGCCCTGTTACATGATGTGACAGATCAAGTTGTATTTGTGCACAACTCCTCCCACAGAACAGCTCCCATTCTCCTCTCCTTTATTCAACATCTCTTCTTTTAACCTTTACAACAAATTTTTAACAAAATCTTCCAGGCATTTTGCAAAGAGAGTGCTACTTTCATGAATAGACTCTTTTGAACATAGGCGGTGAATCTATAATATAAAACAGATCACTAAAACTTTAAAACCACAACTCTTAATCCCTCAAAGTTTTGTAATATTGAATATTTGCCACGTCAGATTTTCATACATGTGAAATCAATTCTTCTACCAGCACTGCCACGTAAGTGTGATATTTGGATAACAAGAACCTTAAATGCATGAAGAAAACGCAAATTCCTTCTATACCAAGCTTAAAGACTGTTAAGAGTTGACATAAAACATATACACCTAAGCAAGCATCTCAGTGCTCCTCCACTGCAGTGGTTACAAATAAGATGTTTCAGAAGTTGCTCCCAGGGTTGACACCAAATGCACAAAGATGCAATTTTTTACTTCCTAAAGACACAATACAGTTAGAAACCTGATAATCAGAATTTGCAGAAAAATAGCAGATCTACTTAAAAAAAAAACCACCAAATTCTTGTGTTCTTAGAAGTGATGTTCCCCTTCCCATTTTTAATGTACTAATTTCACTGCATATATTTACATACCAAGTTGCTTTGTCTCAATTTAAAAATATTCTACACTGTAGCAATTTCCCTCGATGTTCAAAATACAAAAGTTTTTAAAACAAAAACTATTTCAAATATTGCATTAGTGAGCAACTAATTTCCAATGAAACTATTTTCAAAAGTAAAATATACCTGTAAGTCTTGAAAAGCTATTCTCCAAGTAATTCTCCATTTTGCACATAAACTGAGATGCTAAGCAGTGATTGCCACCCTGATTTCGTGTCTTCAGTAACACTTAGCTCTAAATTTACAAAATAAACACCATCTTTGCTGTAAAGTGATTTTACTTGTAACTGATTCCAGAGAAGGACATTTCTGATTGTCTTGTTTTCTATTATTTCCATGAACATAACGAAAACATTAACGCATTTCACGACCTCTTTTTTTAAAATAAAAATAGCTTACTGGTATTTCATCTTTCAAATTACCGTGGGGATTATTCACCATTTTTTTATTTTCAAAAAGGGGTTATTAGCACATACAACTACATCTGTAGTTGTTATTGAACACTGAAAATGAACAGCATGACCGAAAAGAAGGAATTCACAAACATTTAGAAATATGAAAAACACTGAAGTATTTACACTGAAGGCAGTCAATATCTGGGCACTCCACTGATGCCCCCAACATATGAATTACAGACAAACTGCCTATACAAAAACACCAAGAAAACAAAACTCCTTGAATTTTAATGAAATCAGTTCTGACAAAAATACAATAACAAAATATGACAATACTGACATAACACTGAAGTGTTAAAAAGAAAAGCAATGTATATATAAAGAATTGACAAAAACTATAAATCAATAAAAGTGTACTAAAATGGGAACTCCATCCAAATTGTATATACCTTGACTTAGAATTAATACATTGACTTAAGAAAACTTAAGTCAATATTCAAAACCAGAACACTTTAATATTTTCCATCTAAATATGCTTTATGATCTAACAGTTAAGCTCTTGACATAAAACTATGTCACATTTATTGTCAAACTTCATTTATTAGTCAGAAGGACTTATGTGTGATAATGAAGCCTCAACTCAGATCCAAGTACTATAGTATCAAAAGAAGGTGTGTTTTTAAAAATTATTTCCTTCCCAATAATCCTTCATTACATGAAAGATGACCCTTAGAAACCTCTCAGACTATTAATTCCTTTTTTATTGGAAATTGTCACTGAAATAGAGTGTGCTTAGATGCCATTTAAGTGTTACTAACTGCTGACACCTTTATGAAATTTTTAGGCAGTGATCCTTATATGATCTCAACAATTATGTCACATGGTTCCATATAAACTGAGCCCACTAGAATATCAATATATCGGATAACAAATCCATAATTTCCATTAAAATACGGGAACACTATTATCTTTGAAATTCCTGTTCGTCTATTTAATACAGCATAGTGTAAGTATATAAAAAAATTTTCTTAGATCACCAGTATGCTTTCATATTTCTTGATGCTTTAAAGAAATATTTACTATTCGTTCCCACTTGAACCTGACATTTTAAACTGAAACAGATGCCACCTAAACAAAACTTGACACAAAGTTTGTCCACATCAGTCACAGGAGCTGTTTTAAGTATGTGTGACAGCACAGCACTGGCAGACAAACACCAAGAAAGTCCTTCATTAATTCATTCTGCCTTCAAGAAACCAAGGTTGTTATTCAAAAACTGACATCTTCCATCACCTTTTTTTTTTGGTGACTTCTTAAAACAAAAAAAATCATTTGTGTAACCAAGATTATACATATCTCCTTCATATCTTTTCATAAATACTTTTGACAAATGGACCACTTGTTTTAAGTGGTATTAAACAGAAATGTATGTCAACTTTAGTCCTGCAGCTTAAGATATACTCAGCAACCACATATAAGTTAAATTCAAATGGACAAGGCTCAAGATAAAAACAAGTATTTCCTATGCTTTTTCTAAAAAAAAAAAAAAAAATCACAACAGAATCTTCAGTAAGCAAGACACAAGATACATTAAACTACTGGTAATCTATAGGTTAAACAAAAAGTATAGAAAGTACTTCTCATGGCTTTCTATTTAAGTGCACATGAGTTGGTTGCCACCACTGCAGGTAATACCTCTAAAGGTTCCTTGACTGCAATGAAAAAAATCAGCCAGTTGGTTACTGAGTGTGTTCACCGTATGGAACAATCTCCAATTTCTGAGGTGCCTTTCTGTCTTGAATAACTTTAAAAATCAAATGTTCAAGGTATGGTTACATTCAAAGTTGGTCACTGATTCTGATAGACTCATCCATGAAATTTTATTTTATTTTTACAGCACAAAGCTAGTCCCTTTGGCCTTTGTTGTTTTATACCCCACTCAAATCCTCCAGGCTGAGATGTTGTCTTGTCTTAGGAGCAGGCAGAGACAAAGAGACAACAGGTAGTTCCATTAACATTTGAATTAATTCCTTTTGATTTGTGTCTCACAGATGACTCACCACAGAAGCAGGCAAGACACTAGGCTTGACTTCAGGTTTTTCAGCGGCTGGGGCATTCGTCCCTATCAGTCTACATGAAACTACATTAAACAGTACACCCCCCCACCCCCCCCCCCCGAAAAACCAACACCTTCGCAACATCACTTCCAAACATGCTGCTCCAAGAGCCATGAGTCCTACACTCCTAAAAGGAGTCTGGAGAGGAGAACAAAACGATGTGGAAGATAAAACTATAGCTTGGAAGGTATTTGACTCACTAGCATCTTTTGGGTTTCATCACAGGCCAGGGAGTGGGGATGGCAACAAGGAAAATGTCACAGCAGCAAACACTTTAACCAAACTGCAGAGGAAAAGCTTAAGGGGAAAGTGTGGAGAAAAACGAGTGCTTTCACACTTGAAAAACATGACATGCTTGGAAAAAATAGCTGCCAAATTCTATATATTTGAAACCCAGACAGTAGCAGTGATGCTCAGACTAACATGGAGGCTAACCACAACACAGGAGCGTTGATTTTAGGGTGTTTACCCCCCTACATCGCTCCTTCCCTATAGCCTACACAGCACAGCTCACTCTCAAAATAGAATCAGTATCGTAATCAAAGGATTATCTGCATATAAATTCAGAGCATAAAACTAAGCCTACAGTCCTGAAATGAGCTGCTGCTTTAAGTTTTACCCAAATTTAGAGTTTTCAAATGGCATAGCAAAACAGACACCCCAACCTCCCGCCGCAATAATTAAGTCTGCTCCTTAGCCAAAACACTTAAACAAGCTTCTGTATTCCAAACATAAGAACTTGGAGATTTCAGGCAAAGTAGTTTATCTAAACAGTGATATAGTCAAGATAGCAAATGACTTCTAAACAAAAGTTGCATTTTAATTTCCATTTGACTAAAACTAGTAATACAAATGCACAGTGATGAATATTGTAAAAGTGCACCCCAAAAATTTGGTACATGCAACACTTTCCACTGTGATTGTAAAATCGGATTTTATAAATTGTTTGGAAGAACATCATGTATCTTGGGACTAGTTAAATCCAGATTGTGTTTCACAGAGAAATTAACTCGACTGTTTCAATGAGAAATGAAAATGCAACAAAACAAAAATCCATAGTGGCAAACCCCACATTTAAGTTACTTTTATTTTTGCTGTTATACCAAGTAGTTATTGTCCACAAAAAAATTCATGCGCACATATCTCCATTGAAGCTCAATTCTTCTATATCAAGATTAATCTGCTACTAGCTTTAACAGCCAAATTACAACCCCCCCCTAAATAAATACAATGGTATAAACTGAGGAACTGCTGTAGCTGAATGGCTACAGAGAGAGCTTTTTCTAAACTGCCTTGAGTTAAAAGGTACTGTGGTACATAATGAGTGCTACATAAGCACACTGGACAGGGTATTTCTCTTGAACCACAATTATCAGGGACATGAGATCAACAACGCTTCCTGTACATAATGTGGTTCCAAACATCCTTTACATGGTACATGTTTAACTTGCTTTACGTTAAACAACGTACTTACTTCATGACCAAACTTGCTTTCTTCATCCTACTCCCAAAATTTCTGTCCACTTTATACCTTACAAAGGGTAGTTTAACTTGTTTACACTGCCTCTTATCACGTGGGATTACCTTGCATTAATCTTCATCAAATTATGCTTGTAACTAAGTGTGGGTGATGCCATCAAAATAAGAATCTCACAATATACTTCCATGAACAACCTTATGTATCACCGCATTAAAAAGCCACTTAGCAACGGTCCTATGATGCCCTAGTCCAAACCCAGCAACATCCTTCTTGATTTAGAGATCTGGGAGCTGGAAACACCCATGATGCATCTAATATTTCAGCATGCTTCTTGGAAACGACCCCTTTTGCTAGCACATTTTGTGACAGTCGACAGTCCCACCCACACTTCCTGCAAATACCTAAGAACAGTGGGGCAGAAACAAGCTCCACCTGAAGAGGCCGTGTCAGGCTCATCCACAGTCACACCTATCTGCCAAGTCTGTGGGAGAACAGTGCAAAGGCTAACTGCCTACCCGCCCTGACTACAGTTAATCTAAGGTTAAGATGTAACAGCTCAGAGCAGGGCATGTGGGAGACCAAGAGAAAAACAAGTACTACCACCCTCCTCCAGATAAACTAGATGATCTTGAAACATCCCTTCCAACTCAAACCATTCTATGATAAAAACATTTGTTCAGTATGTAACCCAAAATACCATACTGAATTATTTAAATGTGGGTCACATGCAGTTAGTGAGCCAAAAAAATTAGGTAGGATTTTCCTCAGTCTTTTGGCTCATCATTTACAACCTCCTCACCTCCTGAACACTTTGCACCTGTATTTTTTAAACTATTGTGCATTTAGAATGAAATGCATTAGCTGCAGGGATTTAATGCTGTACAACAGGAAAGAGCTACATATCCATATGTATATGGCCATACTGCTGCCAAACTCTCCTGTACTGCAGAGGAACACTACACAGTAAATTGAAATCATGCAACTGAGAAAAAAACACCACTTTCTATAATCACAAATGAACGTGAGGGTACGAGAGGGACTAGACTTGTTTTTTCATCCTTTATAGCCTGGAAAAGTCTCTGAGAATATGGTTTCCTCCTGTACTCTCTTCTGTCTGTGCTGAACGTATTCTCCTACCCCTGCTACTACAGAAATTCAGACTTTGCCTTCCTTAGAAGGCAGGAACAGAGCTCATGTGCAACATCAACATTACATGACAAGTAACTGTAAGTGGAGCACACAGAAAAGAAAAAAAAAAAGTAGTCTAAGCATTTGAAACTTACCCTCCCAGAACAGTTAATGAAATAAACAGTATTATTGCTACAGGAAATGCTTCAAGTTAAGGTGTGGCAGAGCTCAGAGTACAAAGTCCACTGAAGCCAGGCAATGCTTGTTATGTCTCTATATTCAATGACAAAGTGAAGCAGCAGTGTCATTCCCAGATTCCTACAGAAACCAGCCACAGCCTTTACAAGTGAGACCATTTATTACTTCCTGCCTTCTGATGGCTTCGTTTGCAATCACTGCATCTTCTGACTAGATATGCATGAAATCAAATTAACATGTTTGTGCACCAATACGTATTTGGATTAACTACTCAAGATAGGATTCATGATCCCCAATCATCTCATATTTCTGTATCTTTATTGTTGTTTTTTATATAGTGCACTGCATCTTTGACCAGAAGTATATGTCCTACACCCAACTGCTGCTTACTTCCTTGACAAAGGTCAACACGTGCTTTTGCATAAATTCCTATATTTAATGACAAAAGGCAATTAATAAAGCATCATGAGAAGGGACAGTATTGACTTTAGGCATTAACTGATCAATACTTTCCAGTTTAGCTGAAGAATCTTTGCAAGAGTTATTGACAAATTTGATATTATTTATTTTTAAATCAACAGTTTGGTGTTAACTAGTTATCTGCAATTCTTTTCTATATTTCCTCAGGGTTAAATACTGGAGTCAAAGGAATTTCAGGAGGCCATTGTAATATAGCATTAAGCAGTGCAGCAAGATGTAAGTTATCTTTCAGGTAAGGGAAGGATTAAATAACCATCTCTTTTAATATAAAATTAAGCATACAATAGACAAACATTTAGAAAAAGCCTTATTGCTGTGCACACATGTTTCAGAATTATCTACTAAAGGTAAACTGAGCAACAGAGTGACAAGATTTATTCCAAATCCCTGTAACAGAAGAACATCTGCTACAAAGTAGATATAGTAAATATATGTAAAATTTCAAACAGTGAAAGCAAATGTTCATGTGAAATGAAAAAGTGTTGTATACTCAAATACTACAACGGCACAATTAATTTCTTTAATTAAGGAAAGAATAAAAATGACTAACAGATGAAACTATACTGAAATAGTGGCTTATTTAAATGTGTTTATGATACAAAAGCAGGAAATAAACACATAAACTTTCACTGTAAAAAAAAGATAAAGCACAGAATTTGTTTACATAATACTCAATGCTGTTATTTTATATAGTACTATTTTTATTTCAGACCAACTGTGATGTAGTATTATTTAGAAAACTAAGACAAGAAATACAGAATCAATTCTGCAATGGAACTGTTTTACTTAGGTTTTAATTTTTATTTTTACTGTTTACAACAACTATTCTCTACCATTTTGTACTTAGAAAATTATTTCTTGGGCATAAAACAATGAGTATGGTGCTGCTGAAAATCTGCACTGTGTCCAACACTGCATTTTTGTATCACCCCCTCATTCTTACACTGTTCTTCCCTCCTCACAGAGGGACTGATTTTAAATGAATGTAGCTGCATGGTACTTTTGAAAAACAGGTCTTTATTCATCTCTTGATGAATAAAACACAGCCACGCAGTTTCCAAATCTATGTTCACTGCACAGAGCCTAAACTTCCTGTGCTTTGGTTCACATTACACTGCGGCCTTGGAACCATCAAACTGGATTCCTTTTAGATGACATGCTCCCACTGGTACTCAGTCCTCTGGACCACACTAGAGCTAGTCGAAGGAAAACCTTTCAGAAATGCATACAGAGCAAATGTTAGATCTTCAGCATAACTTGTTTTGCTCTGCAAATCTACTGTGGGACATGGCAACACAGACACATCTCCAGCTACTCAACATCCCAAGTGTGCTCTCTGCTCACCGCAGCTCCAGTGCTGCCAGGGAGGCTCCACCACAACTTCAAGCATAAACTGCAGAATCTCCACAGTCATTTAGCATGAGCAACACAAGTTCTCTTCCTGGATTCATTAAGCACCACATATATTATTCACTAATATTACACCAATTGTGAATGCTGCTGCAACACACAAAATAAAATTTACAAAATTTCATATAAATCATAACAAGGTGTCAAGCATCATGTAAATTTGAAATAGATGCTGCCAGAATATTGAAACAGAGCCTCCGGCACCACTGAGATACATCATGTAAACATTTGGAAGATGCTACGATCTACAATGTGAGCTCTTGTGTGTGAACTCTACAGGTGTGGCTTCTCAGCCACTGTCCACTCTTCCATCTCTCTTAGAAGAGAGACAACTCTCCCTTGTTGCCAAACATACAAAGCAACCAGCAGTTCTGTACTTGCCTGTTTTAAGGGAGCACAAACCCTTCTTCTGGGTGTACCAGCAAGAAAGACTCTCACAAGAGAGAGAACAAGAAACACTTTTGAAAGAGATCTTTGCGCACCAAATTACCAAGATAACCCGAGGTTCTTTTATCCTAGGTTGCAAGAGAGAAGCTACAGCAGTAACTATAGCAACTCTGATTTAATGCTGAAGGTGGAAAAAAAAACCCACAAATTTGGTCACACCCGTAAATCCCACAAGACAATTTTTAATTGGATTATATTGTCATTAAAATACAAAATTTTAAATTCATAACTAAACTAATGTGACTTAAGAATTTTTCTGTGAAAGTTTCAGCAAAATAGTTAAGGCTTCTCAGTTGTAGTTTGAAAAGGTGGGGACAGAAAAGAACCTGACTTTTTTTTTATATTCTCACTCAAAAATTCCACAAACTATTTATAGACAGCGCTAATATACTTGGCAGCAAGCAGTGGAAATTGGAAATCTAGCAGAGACACTGGCTCAGCTTCAACAAGATTCCTGATTTTAAGCACATAAGTACTTCTATTCATGTCAAACCCTATGCTTCTACCCAGCCAGGTATAAAGGAGTTACTTGACTGACCACTGCCTGCAAAATGTATGTGTTCTCAGGTGGTAATCTAGCACAGCATTTCAGATCAGACAGAGGGTAGAAAAAAACCCCAAACAGATTACTAAAACCAATTAAACAGTTCAAACTGAATACAGTCTTCTAAATTACAGATAAATGTCAAGTAACTTAAATAAAATTAAAAAAAAAAGAAATCAGAGGAAAAGGGAGTAGACCAGAAATTAAGGTGGGAAAAATAAAAGCAAGAGAGACTATACTGTCTACCCATCCTTAAATGAACTAATCTCCTTTATAAGACTTAGGTGCTTATTCTTAACAGATTAAACCCTATCATGAATGTGAACCTAACAATTTGCCCTCCTATTTGAAAACATTCCACTGTCATATTACTTACAAACCTAGAGAAAGCCGAAGTTCCCACCTCATTTAAAAAGCTATGTTTAAAATAATAAAACTCAATTATTTTAACAAAGGACTGTTCAGAGCCTTTATACATGTTCAACTGATGTAACTATTCTTCTGAAATTCCACTGCAGATACTAAAAGTATTTCACATTGAGAAGTGCTAGACTAGGGGAAAATTTCGATGTGTGGGCTGCACAGCGCTTATACAGTAGGGGGAAGAGCATTTCGGATTTGATTCATATTCTTTACATGCTTCATACTTTTATCTACTACAGTTTCTTTAAATCACTGTTGCAGTAAAAAAACCCCTGGTTTTGGTTTTGCTCCATGCAGGTTTAGATTGATTTCTCATCTCAATTCCTTGTAACTACAGGAACAAATGGCAGCAAGCAACAGTCTACATACAGCTTGTATATTATATCTAGCAAAAAAAACCCCAACCTCAACACTAAAACCCAAATACCTACAGTCAGCCAGAAGATTTCAGGCCTGTATCAGAAGTCAGAAGCAGTAGGGCTTCAGGTCATATATTCTTAAAATATAATACTGCTGGTTATCCTGTTTTCTTCAAATGATTTGATTCCATTCCATCTTGAAAAGTGCCAACAGAAGACACGAAATCATTATTCATAAACTAATGACTGCAGCCATCATAAATCTATTATAAGGTTGCAGGAATGAAAATATCTGCTATTACCCCATGAATCCCTACCACGAACCCTCAAAACATCCAAGCTTCTAGTTCCAGATGACAGCATGACTCAGACTTAGAACTTATTTTTTTCCAAAAAAGACTTAATAGTGTAGGAGTACTTGATATTGGGGGGTGGGGGAGAATCACGAGGATTTTTGAAAAGAAGGAAAACACTGCTCCACTGATGCATCTTTATTATGGAGCCTACAATCTCATGTGACCAACAACTCAGAAAAGAAAAACACTAGTCATGTTAGAAAGAAAAAAAATTTAAAAATAATTGCCTGAGATATACCCAGAGAATAGTAGTTTCAAAATTCAGAAAGCTTGTTGGATTCATAAAATATAATTACAAAATCTACTTCTTTTTCAACAGAAAGGCTCATTCAGGCAGAAATCAAGGAAGAAATTTCATACTTCTGACCAGAGCAAAAATTGGGGATTAAGAAATCTAACCATAATTTCCAGATTTGCTAGATTATTTCTGGGAACATTGGCCTGAGCAAACCAAGGAATACTGGAGTCAAGAGTATATACCTGCTGAGTTTCAACTCTGCCTTCATGAAGGTAACAATAAATTAGAATTAACTGCAAAGCATCCCAGATGCATTCACCATAATGACATAACTGAGTGGAATGCAAGCCATTCACTGGAACGGGTGGTGAAGCAGCTGTATATTTACATGCACTTTTTGCACATACATCAAGTAAAAAAATCATAAGAGCACAGCATGTCTATTGCATGTAGGAAAAATACCCTCATTTGAAAGATAAAACTGTGTCTTCTGTCTTCTTTACTTCTTGCTACTTATTACTAGAAATATGACTTTGATTTTGACAACCTTTTATACTCTTCAATGAGTTTTAGTTTCTTTCTGATAGAATTAAAAAGCCGTGCTGAGTTCCCAAGAAAGCTTGTTTTCTTTAACTGAAAAAAAAAAAAAAAAAAGTTCACAGAAACCACAGACCTTGCAAATGCTTGTGTGGACTTGTTTATGCAAAGTCTGGAAAAGGAAGTTTTTAGACCCCCCAGCACCTATTCAGACTGAAACAGAACTTAACACTAAATGTCATGCAGTCTGCCCAGCTATCTTCCAGTAATACAGAACAGAGTCTCTGTCCCTTAGTAATGCTTCACTGAAGTAATTAAAGTGTAGAAGTAAACTTGCACAGCATAACTCAGCATACCATCATTCTTACAGACGGCAACACAGCAAAAAGCACAGCCAAAGAATAGACGAGTTCCTAAGGCCTTCTTGCCTGTGCCTTTAACATCTGTAAAACAATGCTTTTTGTTAATCTCATGCAAACACCCACATGCAAAATTAATTTCATTATTATGAATATTTTGATCTGGCCTAGTTATAGCAGACAGAAGTAGAGATGTCACTGAGTTACTAGGGAACCACAACACGTAGATGCTTCCGTTCTCACTATAAAATGACATTCAATCCACATAGCTCCTTCCCTACTGTCACTTGTCAGCTTCAAAATTTCAATCACTACAATAGCAAAGGCTATTAATTAGTTACACTAATTTCCTAGACTTACCTAAACTATGCTGTTTATTAAATATCCTCATGACTTAGGAAGCGTAAGAGATGAACTTGCTATAACTTGTCAGTCATAACACACTGCATTCCTCAAAATGCACCACAAATTGCTTCTATTCAAAAAAGGCAGACATTAATAGAAGACAGATTGCCTACAAGATATGAAATTGATTTTATTCAGATTAATAACGTCTTTAAGAATCAGATCTTAAAATACCCAAGGCATACTCCTGGTACGAACATGCGTGCACACATACTTGCATGAGTATGCTCAGAACCCATGTAAGAATTCTGTGTATGACAGCCTTGCTACTTTTATGTTATTTTGTTCAAACAAATTAGTTTCATCAAAGAAAACAAATAAGGGAAATATTCAGTAAAACTTATAATTCAGGAAAACATCTTCTCTCTCGTGTTTTATGCTAGACCTGTGTATACTGCGAGAAAACTCTGCTACAGCTACTTCATTGATTCATGTTATTGATTCTAAACCAGGAAACTTCAGAAAGTCCCATGGACTAGTCTAGATTTTATTTTTAAATATCCATGTATTTATATAATTAAAAAACAATAGACAAACAGATATAAATCTCATACCACCCAAACTGGTATTTCTTTCCCTCTGTTTGGAAAGTGGATTCCCCCCCTCCCCCTCCCTTCCATGTTATCTGATATTAATCCTGCTATTTTTGTCCTACAAGTCTGATGCTGGTGCTGTACCTTGCACGTTAGCAGGAGTACACCTGTAAGTTTAACACCTTTTATTTCAAACACTATGCAGTGTCTTAAAAAGAAATTTGCAAAAAGTTTAGAGTCTTCTTTACTTGGCTCAAGATGTCTGTAAAACACTAACGTACTACTGCATTTTTTTCATTACAGCACAAATAAGCTTTTATCATGATTATAGCTTTATTGTGTCAAGAACTGTACAAACAAGAAAAACAACTGTTGCTCCACAGAGCTCACTGCTTTTTGAAAACTGTGTATCTTACATTTCTATCAGGTGAAGGAAAGGACAATAAAAAAGTACAATACATAAAACAATTGGAAATCCCAGTACACCAGGTGCCAAAACAATCAAATGGCAGTGCTTAATAGGAACCACAGCAGAGTCAAAAGGGTTAGAAGAAAGCAAATATAATGGCGTTGTGTTTCTCATGGACAGATCTACCCAGATGGTAGGAAGCACAAAGGAAAGAATGGCTAAACCTGAGTACTGTTAAGAAGTGATAAAACTGTTAGTACTAAAAAACCACTTCAGATCAACAGGATAGTAAAACCAAGTGAAAGAGAACTTTTGACTTACAGCTGTGCTAAGAACTCATCATGCCTCACCTTCCCTCTCTCCCCCAAATCACTCAGAACAAAGTTCAAAATTCTGAACATGGAAGGTAAAGGCTTGTCCCTTTCCCAAAGTGGAAACTTCAGGAAGCATTCAGGCAAGTCTTAATTACATTAATTGTGCTGGAGGTAGCTATAGAGAGAGGAGAGATTATGTGAAAACATTGTCAAACAGTAATTGCAATATAAAGACAGTTAACACTGCCACCTTTATATGCAATAAGTGCACGTCAAACAGCCAGAATACTTCCCTTCACACTGCACAGTACTGCAGGTTACTGGAGCCTCTTGCCATGGTGATTTCCAGTAGTCAGAAAAGACAAAAAAATCCCACAATCTTCTACTACCAGGAACTAGAAACAAGGGTGTTGGATAGTACTGTGACTCTACAATTGCAAAATGAAGCAAACAAATCCTTTCTGTAGATTTGAACAAGCATTTCACTTGACAGCCAGTTTAGACAGCTGCAATTCAGCAGTACAGCACACTTTCAGGACAGCCATAGTGTACATAACATTAGTCAAGGAGGGCAGAACAAAGTTTGTTTCAAAACACTTAAGTGTATCATCTCCCTGCTGTCAAACTACATCCCTGAGACACACAAATTACCACTGGAAAATTTTAATGTGTTAAGGTAGACACACCACTAATTTACTATATGGATTCTGGTTTTGGCTTTTTGCAAGGGGAGTATTTGTCACAGTAATTAAGAAATCACAGTGACTTGTAGATGCCATAGTGTACAATAAAGGCTGTTTATATGACCCTAAATGCACTTTCTGTGCCTACTCTCAGTAGAGCCGGTAAGAGTCTCACATTGTACAGGTCAAAATCCCAGGTTTTATTACATTACAGTAGCTGTAAGCATGCAAAGTAAGTCCTGCATCCTTCAGCTTTATCTCACTCTTTTTTTTTCTAACACAGAATTTGAACTATATCCCGCTTTCCCTCTCAAACATGGACACTTACTCCCACTCTGACCCTCTGTCAACCACATACAGGTACCTCAGCACAGCAGAATCATTTCAATCCCAGCACTTTGCAAGAAATTGGGAATGTCTTTAAAATTCATCATGCATGTTTATCTCAGGGTCAAATAAACTCAGATTTGGTGTCCCACTGCACTCTCAACCTTCATGTTTTAGGTGCAAGTTCACAGCATTCAAAAGAGCAAATAGATTTCCAAGAAGATAGATAGCTGAAATAGGCATATTTAGAGAGGTGTGAACTGTTCCATTCACTTCCACCTAATGTTACCATCTTAATGAAAAAGCCCTAGAGAGATGAATAACCAAAAAGTAAGCTGCCTCCTTTCACACAGTCATACTCGGGACTGTACCACCCCTCTCAGCTTCAACAGGGCCGGCATGAGGCTGCCGATTTCCAGTACCCCTGTTCTCAGGCTTACCCACATGCTCATCCCACCAGCAAAACTAGGAAAGGGCATTCACACAGGTACATGCTCCCCAGCCCCTCCACGTCCTGAGACGTTCACCAAGAAAGCAGAGAGAGCCTCACACAGCAGTACACTGAAAAACCTTACCAAAGCACCAGCTTCTCCAGTGAGGGAAAAGCAGGTAGCCACGAGTGAATACGTACACACACAGACGTTCTCTCTAGGACAGAGCTCCTATGACAAAAGCACAAATAGGAAGGGAGGCTTACACATAACAACAGGAATTAACACCTTGGAGGAGAGAATGTGATCTAACAGGTATTTCCAAAATCCTTATCACCATTTACCCTGACATTCATATTTATAATTACCTTCCAGTATGCTATCCCTACTCCTAGTACACCTTATCTCTGCTTTTGCCTTGACACAAGCTCTTCCAGC
This sequence comes from Athene noctua, assembly GCF_965140245.1. Taxonomy (NCBI): domain Eukaryota; kingdom Metazoa; phylum Chordata; class Aves; order Strigiformes; family Strigidae; genus Athene; species Athene noctua. Next base: position 22,297,526 of record NC_134038.1, on the reverse strand, counting down.
TCTTCTCATCTATTCCTTTCTTGACCAAAAAAAAATCTCACTACACATGTTTACATGAGTCATTAACTTCCTTCCTGAGAACAGTTTTGACAATTTTTTTTTTTTCTGCACTCCAGCTTCCTAAAAAATCTTATTAAATGTATAGGATACTACATCAAAACATGTTTCAACTCTTTCTCTGAGGAAATCCCTGCCAAGAATCATTCAGATAAACACCAGATGACTGAAGGTCAAGTTATATAAATACTGCCCACCCAGTCCACAACCTGATACTCCAAAACACACTTCAGTTGTTTAGTTTGTGCATATTCACTGTTATCTGGTGATCTGAATATCAACTTGAGCCTTATTTCCCATGGATTACACAGCCTAAGAGCAGTTGTGCACATCTGTACATTCCCCACCACTTCCAAATACTTTGGACTATTTCTATTATGTTTGGTAGAAGAGTAACAGTCCCAAAAATCCAGTTAGTAAGTATTTTAAGAAAAAAAATGTACATTTCTACTTGCGTTCCAATGTAAAGGTTTCCTTGTAACATTTCTTATTACTAAATGTAAGAGATTCCACACAGAATACAATAATCCATGATAAAAAAATGTTCTACCTGTCTGCTGCCAATAAAAGGTATCTGGTCTGAAGGAGCTCTCTAAGTGGCAGCAGCAGATCATCACTAAACATTTTAAAGCAGGTTTCACTTATTCACTTAAACAACAGCTGAAACACGTGGACCATTTCTTATGAGCAGAAAAGGATTGGCATTTGGAGAATGAGAGAAATTAGTTGGTAGTCACATTTGTAGAAACAGACAAGGAGTTTTAAATAAAGTTGAACAGACACACTGCTCTCAAACTACTCTATATCCAGTTCCACAATGAAAACTCAGCAACTGCATCTTTCCCAAAAGGTTGCTGTTTGCACTTAAATACTTCAGGACCACTTTTCATCCTTTATCTTCCATCTGAGGGACAGACTAGTCTGCCTACACTGAGAACTGAGATTTATCTGAAGAGCAGTTCAGATCAGTAAGTCACATTCCTGTTGCCTCTCATCCCTTTAATAAGCCTGCCTTTTCCCACGCTGACTCTGCCTTAAGTTAAGCCAAACCAATGCTCCCCACTTCAAACTCACACACAAAATCAGCACAGGACCAGAAATGTGGACTAACAAACTTTATTCACGCACAACCATGGAACAGCTATTTATTTTCTATGCTTCTGCTTCTACTGTGCAAACACCAATACTTTTCAGGAATACTGTCTGTGTGAGGGGTTATTAGTCTATCTTAATACTTAAACCTCAGATAATAAAAGAGATTTCAGGCAACTACACAAAGAATATTTTAAAAGAAAAATATTAATTGAAGGTTTGTTTCCAAGCATGTCACATCAGTAAAGCACAGTAAATTCAGATGCAAGTTAGGTTAATAGTATTCTTTTGGTATAAGCCTGTTTTTAAGAAGAGAAAGCTCAGTACCAGCAAGTCACTGCTCGATACACAGGTGTTCTTTTACAAAGAGGTGACACATATGAAGTAACAGCCAACTAGGGAAAGAAACTTAAACAGCAGCTATTTGTTGGGACGCTCAGATTCAACCTGCGTATGAATGAAATGAAATGATTTTTTGAAGAAAAGGATTAAGAATGCTTTGGAAAAATAGCTATGTGAAAAAGATACTAGTTTTTATGTCAATACCACTTACCAAACTTGACAGGCAGTTGCATTCTTTTGGATGTAACTTTGTTTCAATTTACATGAAAAGCACTGTTACACTTGTGCATTGACAAAGCAGATTACATCCCTTACAATTCCTTACTCACAACTCTGCCTAATGAATAATAATAAGGCCCAGTTTAAGGGCATTGGTTTCACTGTGTGTTGGCTATTTGAAAAGGAAGAGGATATCACTACAAGAGGTACAGTTCTGGGAAAGAAGTATAAAAGAAGTCTGGAATATTTCATGGTATCTGAACTTTCCATTCCTCATCTTTCATTGATAGTATAAACATATACTACTTTCCAAAATTAAGAAATACTTTCAAGTTGATATAGATTGCAAAACTGAAGAGGCTTATTTGTGATAAAGTAGATACTGTGAAAACAGAATATTGCAAATTCTTACACTGTTTATACTTCACCACTGATTGTTATCCACTTGACTATTTACTTGATTTTAATTTTTGAATTGTCTGCAGAAGTACTCAGAGACTAAGCACTGACATTACAAGGCAACTTTCACATGGATTCAGTCATTACCAGTGTTGGGGCAACAAGACAACTTGATTTCAAGAGACCTGTGTATTCACTCTTGAAGTGTTTTAGCCAGTTCAGTCCCCAGAAGGTAACTGTTGGGCTTGCTCTCGCTAAAAGGGATGGTACAGATGGTATTCTTGTTGGCCTTTGTCCTCTCAAAGCAAAACGAACTGTATAGGTTTCTAATGTGGACCCCCTACAACAGAGATAAATGTCCTACAATAATCCTGGGTGGGTAAAACTTTCAAATGCAGTTTTTTGTAAAGACAATTCGGAATTAATAAACACACCACTGAAAGTTCCTAAATTCTAAAGATAAATTAATTGCTTACAATTACCAAACTGCAGGTAATAATTTTACCACTTTTTTTAAAAGCAGTTCATTCTGGTTTGACTTTGATCTTATTGATGCCAGCAGTAAAATTTAAACATCGCAACCAAGCACAGCAAAGTCAAGGCTGAGTGTGGATTAAAATTCCAAATACGTATATACATATTTGTATATGTATATACATATTCAAAGCAACCACAGCACTTAGTACTACTTACACAAAATCACATGCCCACTGGAAAACCAAAGATTTACCTCAATTTTCTCAACTTCCACCAACACAGAATTATGGATTAAGTCAATGACTAACTTTACTAAGGAAGGGCTAAGGCAACAGTCAACAAAACTAACAGGAGACAAATTTAAGCACACAGAAAGTTAAGACTTAGCTTAGGAAACAAAGTTGTGGATTAACGACAGAAGTTCTTAGTCTGCCCTACACAAATATGTAAATCCTATCTCTTGAGAAGTTTAAATGAAGAATATAGTACTTGGTAATATTTTATTTAAATAATAATCATGACCATGTACAACAGGGGATGCTTCACTCTGTACTGCTACAGAAAGGTTCTAAGGCTCAAATAGCTATTGGTTTCCTTTCTAAGAAACGTGGCTTGAAGGGGAAAATGGGTAAATTAGGTTTCAATGTACTAATAGGGTTGACATACTGCTTAGGGATATGGTGTAGTTGAGAACTGTCAATGTTAGGTTAATGATTGGACTAGGTGATCTTCAAGGTCTTTTCCAACCTAGATGATTCTGTGATTCTGTAATTCAGCTGTAAAATAAAGGGTAAAAAATTACATATACAGGCAGACATTTCACTCTATTAAAAGCCAAACTGCTAACAAAATTCAGCACTTGCTCCTACACCCTTTATAAAAGGTGGCACTGAATTTTAAAATAGAAAAAAATGTGACATAGCATGGTGACAAGTACAAGATCAATGTCAGACATAATGCCTACATGTTCGAATTTCTATTTATCTGCTTTTATATAATGAAGTGTATCGCTCATTTAAGTACACGTCCTGCCTGTTTAATAGCAGATTTCCAGATATAGAGAAAAGTAGACCCAGAACAATGAAACCCCATAAACTGCAAAACACAAACTCTGATTACATGTCTAAAGAAATTAAAATATCTTTAGACACTTCAAAAATACATCAAAGTACAAAGGATTTCAGTACAGGCATGAAGGAATTGCTAAAAAGAATCTTATGCCATGATCCTTATGTTCATAGCAATAATTTATAAACTATGTTCAAAAAGTCACAAGTTTAAAGCTAGTTCAAACCTCCTGTCCATCAGAGTAACTCAGCTTCTTTGAAAAAACCTGTTTGATGCGATCATTCTACATGAACAACACACACACCTGAGAAACTGCACATGCTTATTTCAAATTAGGCGCTTTGAGCATTATATTGGCCCAAACATGCAGTATGGTCAGCAAGCAGGATCTCAGATTAAAAACCTAAATTTCAGTTTTATTTTGGTCATTAATAATTCCTGAAAACTATTGCATTTTATGCCAAATTCCTTCATGTCCAACACTCTAAATGGCTGTATCCAGACTTCAGATCCACCTCCTTTGTAAAGCCACAGAATAGGGACAGTTCCAGAAAACTGGTGAAAGAGATTCAAATGTAGACTTACTCACTTGCTTCCCACATACATCTTCCTGGCCTCCATGTTTTTAATTAACATTTTAAGACAGATGTACAGCAGAGTATGTCATGATATTCATTCCAAAAACTCACAATCAAGCACTACTAGATCCCTGGGAGATGTCATTGCATAGGACAGTTTGCAGCACTGCAGCTCCTCCTAATCTGCACATTTAGAACACAGGATCTCTTATTCCAAGACAACTCCTCACGGACCTCAGAAGCACCACACACAGGCTGTGTGGTTCCAACAGATAGTGGGGAAAGCAGACAGTGTTCCTCACCAAGGCAAGACAATAAAGGTATAGCCCTTCTCCCAAGCCTTATTCATCTACAGCATAAAGGTGAAAGAGCAGTACAGGCAGTACCTTCCCAGATTTCCACAATGGATGAAGAAAACCAGAAAACTAGTATTGTGGATTTAACAAGAGATTAGCAACATTATCACTCAGCTTTCGTATGTTGGATTGCTGTTTACATGAGAACTGTGATACCACTGAAGCTTTGTTACAGTGTGCACAGATGACAGACACAACAGATAACTTGAAATCAGGGCTTGGAGTGAGACAAACTAGACAACAATTTGGCAACAGGCACTGCAAACAGCGTTAGCTGGATCAGCAGCAACAGGGAGGACAGTAGCAACCGGACTCTAGAAACATACAGCTCCTAGGCACATCCAGCTGCTAAAGAGTACACAATTGCCAAATGCCAATATCAGCCAGAAAAAGGAACACACAGCAGGGTCACAAAAAGGGATGTTTCAAAGCGCTGACAAAAGCCATATGCTGAGTTACAAAATGTTCAAAAATCTCTGTTTATCCACTTATTTTATAAAGCACAGGTAAAATGCAACAATCTAATGTTTCTGTTACATCCCACTGCCTGAGAATACCTGGAAGACCTGAGAGTGAGACCTCATGTGATTCCTGAACCACTCCTGCACTCAACCCCCTTTTCTTGCTTGCTGATAACTTACCTGCTAGACTAATTAGATCTCACTCAGCCACCATAACACCCCATAAAATTAAAGGGCTAGTTCCCTTCCTCCCTTCCACTTGTACAGCCTCTTAAACAATCGCTACTCTCCCAGACAGCTTGGGTTTCTCTTCCACACTGAAGAACGGCTCTGCCACCTTTAGTCGTGAACATACCTTCCCAAGACATCCCAGTCTTTCCCTCCCTTGCCATCTCAGCACTCTGGTCTTCATGAATATCTCTAACCACAGGCACTAGCTGAACTTTAGCCATGGAACTGGTTGCTTTTTCAGTACCTTTAAGTAGGAAACATGAAAACTGGAAGGCGGTCTGATGAGGGAAGCCGTTTCTACTAATTACACAACTACCCAAATCCATCCCAGTCAGTACTTCCAACTGAATGCTGCTGGGATCAAGAGACATGTGACTGATGATTTTACCATGCATCTTCCAGACTCACCAATAGACATCTCTTTCAAAATCTTTAAACATCATGGAAAGGAGAAATGTTCTGTCTCCATACTTTTAAAAAATTATCAATTGCAGAAAAAAAATGAAAGATGTACTCTCCCAATCCAGTTACAAATATTTCCATATGGTTTAGACACGCATTTTGAGTTAAATCCCTATGCACTCTCACAGAGCACTTCTTTAGAAGAGAGCAAATGAAAAACGTAATTGCTTAGTAGTATGAAGAGCAGACTGGAGTAAATACAACAATATTGTGAATAAAACAGCACATTAATTAGGAGTCTAGAATCATTCTCTCTTTGGAAATGACTCTGTTGCTATGTGCTGGAAAAAAGGAGGGGGGGGGGTTAAAGCCTCCACTTAAAACTATGCGATAAGAGGAACACTTATATGGGTTTGTTTACTCCACATGACCTATTCATTATCTGTCTCAGACCCACTTACTACAATATCCCTAACTGAAGCTTTTACTTTTTTACTTGAGATACTCAAAATACAATTTCATAGAAGGAAAACATCCTACCGGGGTATACTAAGTCACTGGATTCTAATACACTTTGTAAAGTATAGGAAAAAAAGGCACTAACCAAAGTCTTATGAAAATTCATACATAGCTAAAATCTAGAAGCCAAAGCACATGAATGTATAAGCACATGCCTTCCTTCTACCAGATGCATCAACAAGACTTCCATTTTCTGTTCTGAACTGCTCACCTTCAGTTACTAAAAAGTTCTTTCTAAAGAAGCAGTTCCTTAAATGAGTAAGATCATTAATTTTTTAAGAGACATCATTGACTAGAACAATCTTATTACTAATAACACTATACAAATTAGAGGAAAATCAAAATCCGATTTTTTTGTTCATGAAAGAACTATTCTCACAATCTGTACTTTCAGAGGGAGCTATCTATGTCTCCCAATAGGCTTTATTACTCCAGCTTTGTATGAACCAAGTTACAGTAGCTTTTACCAGAATCATCTTTTCCTAACTTTTCAACACAAGTAACTTCATTATAGACTTCTATCACATGCCAAAGTGTGCTCACGCTGCTTGTTAGAGGATCACTCTACTGTTTTCTGGCTGCAACTGACTTAAAAAGTCTGCTCTGATTACCCAGAGTCAGTCCCAGGGGCTTCCACTTAGCAGAGGAAACATCTCAGAGGTTAAAGGAAGAGTAGTCATGAATTACAGACACACAATCAGATGGGTGAAAACATGCAGTTCACATCCTAATACATAGTTCAAGTGTACTTTCCACTTAGAGAAACACAACTAGTTCACTTTCATCGTTTTGTGGAAAGCTCACAGCTCACCAAGAGTGAGCAAGTTCAGCTTTCTTGCTCATCAAAAAATGCCACAACCAACTAAAGGTATCTGGTAAAATACTGGTGAGTCACAAACTGCTTAAGTGAAAAGACAGACCATCTTATGACAACCCAAGCTACTAATCAAAATGTTTTAATGTAACTTTTTACTCCCCCTTCAAAATATGCTCTACTTGTAAGCTTTCTTAAATTGGGGGTGGGGGGTGTCATATTGTTAATTTACTCGATTGTTGTTTTACTTTTAGTCCAGTAATGGGGGGGGGGGGGGGGAGGAAGTCTAAAATTTTTTTTCCTGCCTAGTTCCAGAAAGCTGTTCCTTAAAAAACAGATGAGAAAGTTATACTGGAATTCTCTCATAACCTAAAATTCAGAGTGTCAAATAGAATAGCAGGGAAAAAAAAAATAGCAGAAAGGTTGTCTTGGTAAAAAGTCATCACCAACACATTAACAATGTACAAAAGTTACTTTAAATTTGGATATACTGTATCTGTTGAGAGAAACAAGTCAGAACCACAATTTAGAATAGTGCTTTTTAAAGTATTTGCACCAATTTGTCAGTTATGTTAAATTTAGTATTTAAACTTGGATACTCAGAAGAATCAATACTATGTATTTGAATGTAACTGTAAACCTTCGTGTAATAAAGCATTAGTAAAGTAACAACTGCAACAAAAAATAAAGTGTAAGGAAAAAAATGCAGTCAGAACATAGTTCTTCAGAGTATGGTATCATATAGCCTGCTATAAACATTTGTTTTCTATGAGCATTTATTTTTACTGAGGGGATAAACATAGGAACTTGGTTCTACAACCAACTTCCCTAGTATCAAATGCACTGGTACCCAGTGATTCTTACCACCATGTAAATTAAGCAGGCTGAATCTTGCCGACCAGCTGACACCTCAGTAATAATCAGTTCTGCAAAATGTTACAGATAGTAATTCTGAAATGCATACAAGCCAAAAAAATCCCAGGTTGTTCACAAATTACAGTTTTTCAATTAATGCCTAGCTATCTCAGCTGTTCCAGTATTAACACCATAATTAACTATCTGGGACAACATAAATGGAACATTAAAACTGGAAAATGCAGAGACATCTAGGAAAGCAAAACCATGCTATGTACACAGTACAAACAGCACTCGTGACTTTTTTTTTTTTTTTTAATTGTAAGGAAATCAGTGAATTATACATGACAAGTATGAAAATAGCATCTACAGCCTGGGAAACTAAGGCACGTAGTAAAAGATAAATTATTTGTGGAGGGATCTACCTAACATACCAAAGATGCTAAGTTTAAAATTTGAGATCTATTAACAAACCACAAGACAGATTATAACTGCAAGTCTTAGCCAGGACAAGTATAAAACAACGTATTTAGATCTTAGTTGAAAAGAATACCCATACAAATAGTTTACATCTATTTGATACTAAAACAGGAGTGACTAAAGCAAAGGAGTCAAACAAATTCACCTGTAGGGCCCTTCCAACACTAACCCAGCAGAGCTCTTTCTCTCCTAGCAATGACAGAAACAGTCAAAAAAGCCATGCTAATTATATGCTTTGCTCTGATGACAGGAATGGAGTCAGATGGTTTCTGTCCTGATTCCAGTTATAAGTACCTCTCTGCTCTTCCTCTGGCTGACAATGTTCTCATTTAGTGCATAGTAATAATCACACCAACTACCTTAGATTAAATTTTCAAACTTTTTGCTATGAGACTGTCTAGGATGTGTTTTTTTCCCTTTGTGTTTCAGATGAGCACCACTTCGAATATTGTCCACGTGACCTCATAGATATTTTGACTACAGACCTAACTGTGGCTCTGAACAGTCAGTTGAATATGTACATACTTGCACAACTTGACATATCCATTTATTAGACAATTTCTATGCCATTGGAATTAGAACATTGTCACTTCAAGGACTACAAAACCATTCTAAAATTAAATGCAGCAGTTTTGCCAATAATACGATTTACAGCTTAGCAAAATGTATCTGTTCAGTACATCACAAATGTATCACTAAAGAGTGATATTCAGGAGTTTAAGGTACAATAATTATATTAAGTCAAGCCATTCCTTTAGGACAGTCTGTTCTGGCTTTACAGTTCAACTTCTTTAGAAAATTAAATAAACTGGCTGGCAGACTTTATTTGCTTACATGATTCTGGCTATTCTTTCAAACAAGGTGAACAAACCTGAAGAATTATTTATTCTTCCTCATAACATCATTAGCAGATTGACACATAAGTAGAATTTGGGTCCTGACCAGTGAACTTCTATGCTAATTTTACCTGCCTTATCTTAAAACCAAATGAATAATGAATTTATATATATATATATATATATATAGTCTCAGTGTAATCTCAAGCAACATTTGTACCACAGAAACCTGGAACTGTTCTAACCCAAAACTAAGCATTTTAAAGCTTATATAAGCGTAATAAGTCTTTCTTCAATGGGACAGAATAAGGTCAAATAGCATTGCAACATATACAACATCGTTTCAACTAGTTTTGGGGAATAAGCCTTTTCTGACCTCCTCTAATGTTTCTCAGTCAATAGTGCTTCAAGAGGTACCCACCAAAGCCAAGCCCATCCTGGAGATAAGGAGAACTAAGACTGATCTCTATCTGCCCCCACTTCTACCTCTGAACTGTTTTAGCCTCACTGTCCTACTACTGTAAATATTTTTCTTAGATACTCCTTACATCTGGTGAAGCCAGAAGCAGAGAAGTTTGCCTACTATACTACTGCACTACTACCAACTGTACAGAACACTGTAAAAGTTTCCCATGGTCTCCTGTTCAGGGGGACAGAAATTCAAATTAATATATTGGGCTGACAAGTATAGTTAAGACTATAAAAAAAATGGACTTTCTATAAATCTGAAGCAGCCAAGTACCCATGCTTCTGAACTCCAATCCAAAGGAAAGCACATCCCAGGTTTTGCACTGTGTCACCTCAGAGACTTTACAGAACTCAGCCTCTGCTCTGGAACACCAATCCCTCCCAAACTGGCCATGAAAATGCTGCATCACACTACCAGTAAGATATAAACCATCATCCTGCCATGGGTTAACTAAAAAAATCAAACAAAACGGTAACATTAGGAATTCAGTTCTCCAATGTAAACTCATATTTTAACAAGAAAACAAGATCACCATCCCTGGAGGTATTTAAAAGACATGTAGACGTGGTGCTTAGGGACATGGTGTAGTGATGGACTTGGAAGTGTTACGTTAATGGTCGGACTTGTTGATCTTAAAGGTCTTCGCAAATGATTCTGTGATTAATTTGATTTCCATTCGATCAATCTTCAAACTGGTTTGAAAAACACTGCCCTCAAGAACAGGACCGATTTCCCAAATGACATTTTTCGCCTTAAATAAAAAACAACCTACTTAGTACCACATATGGTTCTGTTTTGAACTCAGATAATTGTTAGGGCCTTTGAGATATGCAGTAATGTCTTTGTATGTGTCTCAATAAAAGCCACGCCAGAATTACATAGAGACATAAACAATCAATTATTTCTTGGACATAAAACTCTCAAGCCAACAGGAAGGCCAGACATATTAAAAACAAATAACATTGCCCAACACCCCACCAAGCTATAATTCTCGTTAGTCGGTGCTATTCCAATATTTCACTCATCAGTATTCCACCTTCTCAAATTTTTATAATTATAGTCATCATCAGAAGGAAGGTTTGAAAAATTCACCAACTACAGGGAAACAGAGACACATTCTCTGGAGAGCTCATTGCCCACATATCAACCTTGGTGAATTTAGTATTTTAATTAGTGGAAAATTCTAGATATTCTATCTGTGTGACTGCATAATGGAAGGCAACTGAAGTGACGCACCAGTTCTTTTCCAAACATGCATTTACCTTGAGTACCACCTACTGTATTCAAAGCCTTAACGTGCAATAACATAATGATCTATCAGGATCAACAACACAGTCCTGAGCTCTGCTGTCAGCAGTGCCTTGATCAAACTGATGCCAATATTAAATTAGTTTAGTCTGGAAGAACTAAAAGCAGTTGTACAGGAAGGTAAAATGCTTTCATAGGGCATAGTTTCCACTCCCACTTCCTTCTCCCAAACAGAAGAAACCAAAATGACAGCTAGAGATAGGGCTACGCTACACAGCAAATACTTGCTTTCATTTTGGATGCTCTAGTCTGGGGAGGAGAAAGGTCCTTTCCTGTGAGCAGTGAAACTGGTCAGAACTTCAGATATTTGTAACAGAAACTGTTAAGAGAAATTAATCCCTCATGAGGATATGGCGGCCCACTTATCAAAATCGGAAGCAGCTTCTTCTTCCCTGCAGTGGCAATAATGGATGGTGATGTGTTTCTCAGCAAGGCAGAAGAAACTTATGGAGCCTTCATTCTTGGTTGAACTTTAGAAAGCCTTGATTAAGGTCTACGAAAAACGTTATTCAGCAAGAATTTTACTTGGTTGCTCTTTCTTTAAGATTAAGCTTGTAGTTTAAAGTATTATCGTGAAAATGCTGACAATACTGTCTAAATTACAGCACCACAATCTGAACCTATCTACTGAAGTCAGGCTGATGAAATATATCACAATTATATTTTTTTTTACTTCCAATTCTGTGGTGAGTATAATAAAATGAATACACAGAATTTGTTAAAAACCTCTGCACAGAAATCAAATTTTTCAAGCACATTAAGCATGCAAACATAAGGACAGCTTAATATATCCAGACTTGCTATCTTCCCTGCCACTTCCTGCTCTACTATTAGCCAGCCCCTATTCACATGCTTTCACTTCAGCTTTTGACATACCAAAATTGTAACAGTCTATATAGATATTAAAACTCTCTTGCTTGACTTTGGGTCAGTACAAAGATTGGTCAGTACCTCGCTTTGTTCATGGAAGTAGGCCCCCTCAAAAATTAAACTGTACCAGAGTAACTATTTGGGTACAGGTACTGGCGTAACTGTAGCTGTTTGAAGAAGTCTACCTAACTTCTACTCAAGTAAATATGAAATGGTACTACATTTGTGAGAACATTTCCATCTACATTTAGTATTTTGCACTGATCTTTGCAGCACAGGCATTGCCAGACAAAGCCCTCTGCACAGACAAACCTGGAATACCTTGATATTCCAGACTCAAGGTTTTTTTCCCTAAACAGTAAAAGAGATTCCAATTTCATATGCTTGATCTTGTGTTTAAAGCAAAGGCATCCACTTCAGAAACTGCTAAACCAGAGCCCCCGTTGCTGTCCTCCTCAGAGCAAGGCACATGCCCGGCTCCGTGCCAAAGGCTGCTTCTCGCGTCGGGGGGCCCACGGACACAACCTACGCTCGAGTTCGTAAACAAACACAAGTCCGTGAGAAAACACGTGACAACTCTCATCGTCAAGTATCTGCGTTTTGATCGATCGTGTATTCCTGGGCCACTTTGCATACTGTAAAAGCCAACGTAAGTACGTTCCCCAACACGTTTACACAAGTATTTTTTCATTAGCAGTGGTGTTTAAAGATGGGTTTATAACCATAAACGAAATGCATTCGCGCATGAACTGAAAGCAGGCTGAGCAGCAGCAAAGGTCCCTGGAAGGGCTTCCAGGCCTGTGCTGATGTGACACAAAACTCATCACAGCGCGCCAGCCCCTCGGCCCTATGAGGGGCGCGTCCTGCCCCCAGACCCCAGGCCACGGCCGTCCCAGCCCCGCCGGACGTGGAACATCTCCCAAGCATCCCCATTACCCACAGACTGCGATTATTCGTGACTCAGAGGATTTGGGGTTGGTTTGTTTACGCGGCCCCACGCCAACTCCAGAGTTCCCGGCAACGTACATCTGCGAGAGAGACGGCCGAGGGCAGCTGGGCCCAATCCCAGCCTCAGTTTTAAGGACTTCCCTGAGGAGATTTCCGCCCACCCCCCAGAAGGGAAAACACCCGGAGCGAGTTCTGGAGCAGCCGCGCTCGGGGGCGGGGGGGAGACACGGGGCTGGGCGCAGGGAAGTACGGGGACACCAGCAGGGCCGCCGCGGGGAAGGCGGCGGCGGTCCCGGGAGGCTCCAGGGCCCGGGGTGGGCCGAGGGACCCCGCCACCGGCCGGGGCCGCCGCGCCGCCGGAGGCCGGCCCGGAGAAAGGCCGCTTTGTTCCCCCCCTCCCCCGCGGCGGGCGGCCGCCTCCCGGCCCGGGAGACGGAGGCGGACGGGTGGCGTCACTCCCCCGGTACCTACCGCAGCAGGAGACGACGAGGAGCAGGAGCTGCGCTGACCTCCAAGCCGGGGAGCCTTCTGCGCTCCCCCAAGGGGCCATAACACCAGCCCGCAGAGAGGCGACGAGGAGCCGGACCTGCCACCGCCGCGCCCCCGACACGGAGCCGGAGCCGCCGCCGCAAGAGGGGCCGGCCGCGCCTCGCCCCCTCGCCCCCGGAGCTGCCGCCTCGGGGAGCGCTAGCGGCCCGCACACCCGCGCCTCGGCCGCCCACCCGCCCGCGGAGCCATCAGCCGCCGCCGGCCTCGGCCTCCTTCCCCTCGCGCCGCGCCGCTTCCTCCTCCCCGGCTGGGCTCCGCCGCGGCTGCGCACTGGCGGCCCGAGCGCATGGAGTCGCTCCCGGCAGCCGCGGGCCGGGCGGGCGAGCGGGGCGGAGCAGCGGCCCCCAGACGGCGGGGGAGGGCCCGGGCCGCCACACTCCGGCGCGGCGCCGCCCCGCCGCCGCCTCCTTCCGTCTCCTCCTCCCTCCGTCTCCTCCTCCCTCCGTCTCCTCCTCCGCCGCCGCCGCCGGCAGGTTTCGACCCGCCCTTGGCCCGCCCCGTCCCGGGAGCCGCCGCTGTCGCCGCCCTCCTCAGCCGAGGCAGCGTCCGCCGGGTCCGGGCCCCGCGGGCCGGCCTGTGCCCCCGGGCCGCGCCGCCGTGTCGCTGGCCCGGGGAGGTGTCCTCCGAGGGGAAGGGTTCCGACGGCGGAGCGAGGGGGACTCTTCCCGTCACTACGGCGGCAGAGCAGCCGGGATTGCCGGCGTACGCGGAAAAGAATCAGATGGGTCTTTGGGTGCCCTGGCTCTCTGCCCTAAGAAAACTGCGAAATCAAACCCGATGTGTAAAGCACAGAGACGTCCCGGCAGCCGGCGGCCGCTGTGTTTCTGACCTTCAAATCTGCGTTTCACCAGTGAGACGGAGAAACTACCGTGTGAGCACAAAGCGTAACTGCTGTAGGTGCGCAGCATCCAACATTACGGACCCCACAGACATTTCTTGTGACGCTTTCTGTTCAATTACATATTGCCCGTTTTTCACCCTCCAACGACAACATTTCCCCGTTGTACAGTTACCTATTGCTCTCAATTGTTTAACCGAGTGTCAAGCAAGTAGGATTCACAAATCAACTTCTATATTTAGCTTGAATTTTGCAATGCCTGTTGCAGACTGGGAGAAGTGCTTATTGTGTCTATTCTACTAGATCTACTTGGAAAAACAAATCACTACCATTCCTGAGAAAAACAAAAGTTAACTTACATTGGTAGGGTGCTATAGCTACACCACGAGAACAGATGTGTAGGATCAGACCAGAGTTTTTGCTCCATGAATGGTGCTTGCTCTGGGGAGTGCTCTGTACTGTTTCTCCGTATTCCTTTCTTTTTTCACAGAACCACAGAATCATTTAAGTTGGAAAAGACCCCTAAGATCATCGAATCCGAATGTTAACATTGCCAAGTCCACCACTACACTGTGTCCCTCAGCACCACATCTACATGTCTTTTATATACCTCCAGGGATGGTGACTAGACCACCTCACTGGGCAGCCTGTTCCAATGCTTGACAACCCTTTTGGTGAGTAATTTTTTTCCTAATATCCAATCTAAACATTCCCTGATGCAACTTGAGGCTGTTTCATTTGTTGTTCTCTGATTTCTCCCACATTTATTTCCCAATCACCATCTATTTGGGAAGGAATAGAACTATTCTGGGGGGATGTCTCTTCTGGGAAGGAGGAGAGGTTTATTTAAGGGTGATCATCTGGATGAAGATGCAGCATTAATAGTAGTGACCAAAAAAGGAAGGTAAATCAGACAAGCATGAATGCTTTCCAACTCTCTGAGAAGTTGTGACCCTGTGCTAGAGATGTAATAGCTGAGTTTAATAATCCTCAATGGATTAGTCTTCAGTAAATGTGTCCACTCATCATGAGGGATGTGACTTCACTTCTCAGAAGCCGTGATTATGCATACAAAATTAACATTTAAGGGAGAAGAAAACACAACCTTCATTTATAGGTTTATACAACTAAGCATTCACAGCACCTTAGCCAACAACATTTTTGGTTTCTTACTACTTGGAAGTCTTACCAACTTCTTCAGGGAAACCTCAGATGTCCTATTTTCCACCCAGTGTACCCTATTCCTTTTTTTATTTTTGATTATTAACAAGGGGGCACTGGAAGGATGCTCAGGAAATCTGGTCTGTAGCTACTGAGAAAGGCATTACTGCTTTTATGAACAGACACCACACAGAGCCTATGAACACCCGGGGACTTCTAACCCTCCTACTGTAATTACAGCTGTACGTGCTGGGTGCAAGTCCTTACTGGAACCTGTTAAACTCTGCCATGGACATAGGTCGACATTAAACAACTTAGTACATGATCCATAGCCTGCCTCCACTCTTCCCAAAGTTAATTTTGTCTGTCTAGTTCAACCCAGTTTCTACCACCCAGTTGTATGTTATTTAGAGATGTGATATGATTCTCTTTCAATAGATTTTATCTGCATAACTAAGAAGACAACAGTAATTATCCTTTCAGATTAAATGCTATTCCAAACAACCCAAATATCTCTGTTGGCAAAACTGCTTTCAATCACTTGCACAAACAAGTGGCTACCATTTACCATGTACCCAGGTTGGTCGTTCATGGCAGCAGAGAGCAAAGCATCAACCCCTGGCATCATGGGCTTAATTTCAACATTGTTCTCAAAGATGCAGAGCGGAGTACAACATGCAGAAGAGTCCTGCCTCAGTACTAGATGAGCTTGGCAAGCAAAAGGTGTGATACTGAAGTAATGACCTAGAGAAAAAAATTCTGCAGGAGCAGTTTGCCTGCATATGAGATGAGCTGGATCTTGTAAGTCCAGGAAAGAAAATGTGTTAGTAGTCCAGATAAGACACTCGGGATGTCAAGCAACATCTTCCCATGTAGCATCCTTAGCTAGTTCACCAAATCTATGAACTTTAAAGTATTTCAAAAGACATCTTTCCTAGCAAAGTTATCTGAGTAAAGTCTTACTCCTTTTTTTTTTTTCTGCTTCTTCTGTTGGCCTCTGCTGAGAGCTGTCTTTCTTAATCTCTTTGATGTTTCAGGAGAAGAATATTATTTCTCCTATGCCTGAAAAGTACGTAGTAAGTCAAAGACATAACTTTATATACATTAAATTCTAATCATGACTGTTTTTTTGTTTGGTGGGGTTTTTTTATGCTTATCTGAAGATGACTGATAAAAGTTTATTAATAGGAATCATTTTAAGCTGACACAGAAGTTGACATCATTTTTCTTTTGTATTTGAAGGCAGAAAAAGATAAAACATTCTGAAAGTGCACACATGGTTCACCTGGAACCAAACCAAGTTTGTTGTAACAGGCAGTCATTCTTCTGTCTGAAGCTCAAGGTTGGCACATGAAGCCACTGAAACAGCTTCAGCAAGAATTATCAGGTACCCACTGACGATATCAGCATATGATTTTTCCTTCCCATAGTTTTACTTTCAACATTGTTTTCTTTTTAACCATTAGTTGTTCAGTCACTTCAGCTTCACTTCGCTGCCTGCCACATGTGCTTTCTGCTTTCCACCCTTCCTCTTTTTTTCTCTTCATACCCCTTCTCAGTTCTCCCTTTCATCACTTCAGACTATGCTATTAGCAAATGCCACTCACAGTTTTAACAGCAGTTTTATGACCCATTGTAAAAGTTCTCCCCAATTCACTCCTTTCACTCTATTCCTTCTCTGACTGTCTGTAAACTTGTAGGAGACAATCTTACAGTGTCCCTCTAATGCCAAGTCCTGTCTGCGACCTCTTGGCACCATTTTAATACACAATAAGAATGGGGACAATATAAGATGTCAACTAAATCTCAGCTAAATGAAAGAACAGTAGTTTACCATTTTCATTGTTTTCTGTCCCATAACCTTCCTTCAGGTAAGGTCATAAGAAATGTTGCTGTACTCAGTATCAGTCTTTAATTTTTGATGGGACCTCTACCACATATGAATTTACTTCACCTGTTTTCTGCAGCAGCAGATAAAGTACTTTATCATAAGAAGGACATCAGTAGAATTCTAAATATTCTCATATTGTGATATTCGTTTTTTAAAATTGATTATTTATAAACCTAAAGAATAAAAAAGTAGGCAGCAGAGGAAGCATATTTCTCTCCCAGACTTGCATTTGTTTTGCAGCACAGCATATGAAGACTTGGACAAAAATGATTTGTTCCATCTCTTCAGTAATTTATATATTTTTTTAAACAACAGTTGTTTGCACATCAGTTGTCTAAAGGGTGCTAATAAACTAGATTTTTATTCTGTGTTAATTTTAGTATTCGACCACAGCTACCTCAAATCTAGGGTACCCTACATAACTTCACTGCCAAATGATGAAAGACAGTAGAAGATGGTGCCAGAAATGTCTGGATCAGGGCCATTGTGTTAAAAATATATAGAATGCATCAGAATCTGCTTGCATTGTGCTGGTGTATATATTAGTATTGCTGTTGCATGCTGGGGGAGATATATCAAATGTGTTAAGTGATCGTTTATTTCCCTGGTATGTAATATTAGTATCGTTGTCTGGTCTAGAGGCCAATCAAGAGTAGGGTCCCATTATGCTAAGGACTGTACGACCATAGGACATGCTGTACATTGTGCAGTGGAAAACAGTCCAAATGTAGCTCAGTTAACGCAAGTGAAGTATTTCTGTAGTCAATGACAGTGTAGCTGCATCCATGTAGCTTGCACCCAAACTAATTTTGTAGGGCATATTAGTTTAAGCACTGTGCTCCACTAGCTGCTTCTGGGGTTCACATTAGTTTCTTCAAACTACTGCAGAGCACTTGGAGTAAGTCAGTGCTCCTCTCCATGCTTTATCACCTGAGGACCTGTTTGTAGACAGTTTGTAAGCTCTTTGCCTAGAATCTAAACAGAGTAACTGGATGCCCTGCTAGAGAAAGGGAAAGCAAGTTTTAAGAACTGCCTACAAAATTTGTTAAATTTGTTAAAAGAAATTCCTGTCCCTAATGTAATAGTAGTTATTTTTTCTTGTTAGTCATCCGAATCTAGACTGTCTCTCTTACATGTATCGGATATTATGCTTTAAATATTATTACAACTGTTTTATGTTCAACTGACCAGATTAAATCATGAATTGTAGTCACAGGCTCTGTAGTTTCCCTGACAATAATAGCACTTCTGTCATATGCTGATGAACTGCTATTGACTAATTTTGTAGTTTTAGACATTTCTAAAAATGTTGCCCAAGCTTGTTCATTTATTAAAGTACATTGCAGCTGCTGCAAGGACAATCAAACAGAAGGAATTTCAATTTGGAATAGGCCATGTGACAAAGCATGAGCTAATTCAGCCTGCAACTACACCATGTAACATAATGCTTATACGAGTACCTACAACATGGTAACACCACTGATGTTAAAATTGCTTTTGTTCTTTCCTTACAGTTAACTAAAGCAGCTTAACTCTTACAGTGGCCGTGTGGACATAGATGGCAGGCAAAGATCAACAAGTATGGTGATACCTTCATTCCTCTGTCTGCATCCTTAATAACAGCCCCAGAAGCGGCTTAAGAACCACTATATTAGGATTATTTTACTATAGGATTTCCAGTGCACTAGATAAGCATCAGTGGTTATCTAAAGTGGTTTAATAGCATCAGAAGATAGGAGAGAATCTGAGTCCATAGTCACATCACATTTCAGAAGAAAAATCTCGTCTTTCACTCCAGTCATTAGAGGCCTAAGGTGGCTCTTGGCAGTCATTATCTTACCTTTGGATGTAGCTTCTCAGGAGTAAGGAACAGGACCTGCTCATTAGTACATGGAAGAAACTTCTGTCACTGAAATCTCTGTATGATTTTTACACATGTATACACATTACTGTATAAAACATAAACAACACACAAAAAACACTGAGTTTAAAGGCTAGTCAAAACAATGAATTTGTAGGTGAAGATACTTGTGTAAAACTTTCAAATAATTTTTGATAATTATCCAATCATAGAAAGAACACAACTGTTCAGCTGGTTCATGGATAGAATGAAGAACTAAACTATTAATACTATTTTAACTTTAGAACAGACAAACCCAAAGACCAAGGGAAAAAGAAAGGCAAAAAATTCTTAACAGATTTTGTTTGGCTTAGCCATACCTAATGCCGTTTTGTAGATGTGAGTTGCAATTTGGAGAAAACCATGGGATGTAAACTTGTAGAGGTGAGCATAACCACTCTGTAGGGTAGCTACTAGCTTCAAAGGGAGGAACCCCTATCAGGAGCTAGGTGTTCAGAGAGGGGTTACACTACTTCAGGTTTACTCTTCCTTTCCACTGTTTCATCCTGTGGAAACTATCCGTCAAAGTCCTAATTTGGCTGTTAATGCAGGACTGAACCAGATTTGGCAAGAGGAACTCCAGTCTTAAATCTGAAAGCAATGATATCTCTTAGGTGAAGGTTCATGAGAACTGAGTCAGATCATCTAACTAAATGTAGTAAGACCTTAACATAGCCTACAGGTTAGACAGGGTTAGAGGAGAGGGCTCCTAAGAGCTTCTCTCAGGCTGCTAAATACAGACAGAGTAACTGACAGCTACTGGCTTGAGCAAAAGTGTTCTGAGGAGTACCACACTTTTCCTCCTAAACTTCTGAATACAACAGTTATTCTCTCAAAGGTCCAAAATTACAGTGTACAGACACACGCAGAGACATATATATATATGTGTATTACATTAACATACACTGTTACACCTTCCACTCTTATTTAGCTACCTTAATCTTAATAGAACCTATTCCAAACAGTATAGGAGTCATTCCAGGTCTTGTCTTCCCTTACCCCAAATCACAGGGTTATTAAAAAACTGTAAGACTCTCAATAAAACTTTGCATATGACTTGACTCATAAAACTTGGCAATACAGTCATATGCTTACCCATTCAAGCTAAGTCAAAAACCATGTGGTAATATGTTAAGAGTGCCAGGGATTTGCAAAGCTCTGGAAGTCCCCAAGATGAACATGAACTTTTAAGTTCTAAAGAGTGTGTAAAATACACATGCAAATTAGAACTCAAAGCGGTTAAGTTAATTTTTTAGTTTGTTTCCATCTACAAAGGGATTTTATAGACCATTCTAGTCTACTCTGACAAAACTGCCTTTATTTGAAATCTAATATACAAACTTACCTTTATTTGTAAAAGCAAACCTATATTAGACTGCACAGAAGAGAGTAAGTGCATTTCCAGACTTTGTGCATATTTCTGAAGATGTACATTAGTATATTGAAGAACAATGTTCAGCAATATAAATTAAAATAAAATGTCCTGAATTTAATAATTCGATATTTTAACTGGCCCTTGTGGTAGGGTGATATCCTGTAATGAAGAAAGATGTCCTACTTTTTTTTTTTAGACTTTCTCCATCTTCTAATTAAAATACAAGAAAATGTGAAAGGAAAATTAAGATTATGACATTCACACTCTGTCACCTATTCTTCAGAGAACATACCAACAGTACATTTTGCATCTAGTCATTAGAGCTACAGGAGTAAATTAAGGCCTGGGTGTCTAAATCCTATTTGCATCTTTCACTGCATGTGCTGTGAGCGAGATTGGGAGATCCACAGCAGAAGAGACTGCCTCCTATTCCCTGTTCCCCTGTAGTCAGAGATCAATGGGTTAGATTAGCATGATCATTTGGAGGAGAGTTTCAATATGCTAAAAAATACATTTAGAACTAGACTTAGTTGTTTTACATTTTAGTTCTCCACTGTGGCAGACAGTTTTGCACTTCATTTTTCCCTTTCAAGCTCTAGTCCTACTATCTTATGCTGCTTATTTATTGAAATGATGTTTTCAATATATTCCTGTCAGGCTTGTAGAAGTCTTTGACACACTCCAAGTGAGCAGTAGCACAATAACATGGAAATATTTTCATGGCACTACTCAGAGACTTTAGAGCTACAGTCTGTATCATGAACTGCAGGAATTAGCATTGTTCCTCAAAGTAAATGAAGCTCCACTAATATCAGGTTTTCCTGAAATCGCTCTTGGATCAAGCTCCAAATTTTCCATTTGTAAAAAGTTCAACCATTTGATGAAGTTTCGCTTGTCTGCAAACAGACAGCTGGCTTTTTTTTTCCCACTGGAAAAAAGTGATAACAGCTAATAGACAACGGCTTTTGTTTGTTTGCTACAAAACAGCTGCTTCTAATCTACCCTGGACTCGCACTGGTATTGCAGTATCAAGGAGGATGTAAGCAAACAAACAAGAGGACAATGAGATCCTGAAGGGCAGATTTCCAGCACCAGAAAACCCACCAGTAGTGGATTCAGATGCAATCTGATGCAATAGCAATGTAGTTCACTGCAGTCATTTATTATATTGTCCTTTAGCTCCAAATGTGCAGAATAGTTTTCTACTGAGCCTGCATAATTGCATTGCAGGAGATATCTGGGACTCCTGGAAATGCTGGCAGCTGGGATCATTTTCTTCGGAACTAGCATGTGAGGCTCTTAAAATTCAGAAAGGCATTTTGTTATTTTTCACAGTGTTCAAATCTTACTTGTTTATTCATGGCTGTCCAGAGCAAAAGGGTAAAGAGAAAGGCTCTGTCAGTAATAAAACCTCCATCCCTATCTGCAATTCTGTCCCTGATGACTGGTCTGTGTCACAGAAATCCAGCTAGCTGACACTGCAGCACCCATCTCTCATTTCACTCCCCTGTGTGCTGTTCTCCCCCTCCTTATTCATCACAGATCTAGAGCTGGAAGGATAAAATTTGAGGGGAAGCCAATATTTCCTCACACTTAATCTGTGTGTCCAGAGACAGTATACACTCTGGCCATGCTGTTAATCTCTAAATCCCCTAAACAGATAAAGCTTTCTAGAGAAGCTGCTGTAGACACTGAGGAGAAGATAAAACTCACTTGGTTGCTTCCTTGGAAGACTTCAACGTCCTAGCCTGATTGTGGACATAAAGTGCAGGAACAAATCCCTGTCTTGGTCTGGCAATTTCTTCCTGTAGGAGGAGATAAAACATGCTGAAACTAGGGGCAGAACTATAGAACTTCATTCCAAAAATATGGGACATCAAGAAACCTATCAAAACAACCTCCAACTCGGCTGCTGTTTGAAGTGAACATGCTGGCTTCTCCTGGGCAGGCTCAGTATGGACATGGCACTTGTTTCTCTATGGATTAAAGTGTCCTTGACAAAGTAAAGGTCACTGAAAGCATCACATAATGCTGCAACTTTTCTGTGGACTCCAAAACTCTGCTCATTAGTTACTCATTTCTTGCTCTTCCAACCAGTAGCAAGGAGAAGTGGAAAGTATCACATATATTTGTTTTCTGCCTACTTGAATTACCCATTAAACAGACCTAGGCTAAAGTCTCACTTTCAGTACAGACAATTCTGCATAGGATAGTCCAGCCTAGCTATAAGATCTGCCTAGCTCTGCGGCAATTTGTGACATTTAGGCTTTGCCAGAAAAGAAAAAAAGGAAGGTCAAGAATAATACAAGATTGGAGTGCTGCTGACAGGACTTCCACAGGAGCTGGCACAAACTGGCACTAAATCAAGTGATAGCTTTTTGACTCTGCTACAGTTACCCTCAGTGACCTTGAGAAAAACCAAAGCCTTTTTGAGTCTCAGTTTCCAAGGTAAAGAATGAGGTAATGCCCCTTTGCCCACCATTTCCATTTAAAATGGAAAGATTTTGGTGATGGACATCTCATTGCATGAATGCACAGTGCCCATAGCTCCAGGATTCTGATTTCAAGTATGCTATAACGTGTATAGTAAACTGAATTAAAGAACTGCCTCTGTAAAAGATAAGTATATGCTTGAAATTTATGTCTCGAAATTCAGCAGGGTCTTAGAGTAACACGTTAGTAGAAAGCCTATTCATCTGCTTTCTTTTCAAAAAACCAAGGATGGTGCAAGAGCAAAATCCTCATCCATGAAGTAAGGATTCACAGAGGGTAAAGATGCAGGTATCCTGCATCAAGATAAGGCCTCTGATTCATTTTACTGCAGCCATTAAGTTTCATTTCTTGGGAGGTGCTCCCAATGTATAGATGTGTACCAAACACCTGGAAATCTCTTGAGTGAAATTTATTGCTGCTACTGCAAATTGCTTGCAAATTAGGTTTCATTGGATTTTCAAGCTTCCCCGCCCCCCCTTTATTTTACTTCCTCCAAGAAACCCATCAACCCACATAAGAAACATACAAACATTCTTGATATACATATATATACACATGCATAAATTATATGTTAAGAGAAAAAGTACGTTAAACTGCAGTGCATTCAAAAGTGAATAAATTTTAGCAATGGATGCACATACAGCCTTCATTCTTTCTTTGTGCTTGTTCATTACATAGTATTCTCCAAACAATAAATGAGTATTTATTCTCCTACTGTTCTTCTTAGGTAACTAGCAGATAATATTCCCAGTGTCAAATGGTTTATTTTTTGAACCTGTTGCTAATCTGTTCAACAGACTGTTCAGAAGCTATATGTCTGGGGTAGAAACCCCTTGACTAATAATTATAATTAAGTAATGAAGATTATGTCACTATATCTGGTGATCTGGCAGGTAAGGGAATACATGAAAAAAACAGAATATATAAAGATGAGCCAGTCTAGAAGATATGCATCCTATAGTCTTCAGGGTATTCACTAATAAAATTACCAAATGACTTGTAATTATATTTTGTAAGCTAAGGGAGAGACAGAATCATATCTAAGGAATTGGAAATGAAAAGATGGACTGATTTTTTTTTTGTTATATATAAAGAAATACTAGTAATTACATTTTTCTAAATGTATCTTGAACTATAGTAAATTAATTAAGGTAAAAAATAAGAAGATCTATATGTATCTACACCAGCGAGGACTAATAAGTCAAATGATGCAAATGCAAAGGCATATGACACCTTAATATTTTGGTTCAGAATTTGATCACATGGCTATTAGATACAGCTATAAAATCTTATAGGACTTTAGAAGTCATGGAGACAGAAGCCATTCCATAGTCAATGGCAAAATGAGTTTGAGATCCCTCTCCAGTGAAACAGTACAATGATAAACAGTAAAATCCAAACTTGCTCCATATTCTCCAAATACGGAGAAAGCCTTCAGTGTAAAAAAAAAAAAGAAAAAAAAATTACTCCAAATTTGATAGAAATTTTCAAGAAAACTTTCCAATTAGCATGAAATATCATGGGTGAAATTCTACATGAATTTGAAGTCAACAACAAAATACCCATGAACTGTGGGAGCAGACAATGTTTTGTGCTATTTAACATACATTTTTACACTGTATTTATTGCTGTGGTCTCTGAGTATCTTGCAGAGAATTAGGGAAATTAGTGTCTGTCACACGTGGTTGCTCAGCTGGTCCCTTGGGGTAGAAGTGAATGTGTCTAGAGGTGAAATGGAAGGATCGTGCCAGGTAACTCCAGCGTTTCTTTACCAAAAATCTGCAGTGCATGTGGATGCAGGAGTTGAAGGATACCTAGAAACAGGCACGTGTGCCATGTGGCTACCACATGGATTCAGCCACTGTAAGGAGCGCTATAATGATGCCAGTGTACAGAGACTGCCAGGAAAATGGTCTGAGCCCATACCTGTACCTCTATTCACCAGCTTGATTGTACATGC
The DNA here is from genome assembly GCF_965140245.1 of Athene noctua. Classification (NCBI taxonomy): domain Eukaryota; kingdom Metazoa; phylum Chordata; class Aves; order Strigiformes; family Strigidae; genus Athene; species Athene noctua. The sequence continues at coordinate 22,272,578 of NC_134038.1, read as the reverse complement.
ACTTATATGAAGCTCTGAGCAGTGCTAGCAATAAGCAGCTGCAAGGAGAAGGGAGTTTAAAATCACATTTCACTTTCATAGCATTACACTGACAGTCTTTCATCTGCCCAGTTATCATCTGACCTATATTTCATCCTCTTCAAAGTAGCTTAACTTGTAAGAATCTTCCTCTTTGTACATTTTTAATTCAGAAGAGTAGCTTGTACTGATTATACTACAGAACCTTTGAGTTTTACCACAGGTAGAATGACTACCTACATTTATTTGGCTTGCTCAGCAAACAGTCCTTTAAGAGTATTTACTGACAAATTAAAAAAGTCAAGTTAACTGTTGCAGAAATACAAAGGGATCACACAAGACATCATCAAAGACTGGTAAACTGAAAAATGTAAAACTTCTGTTAGGTAACCCATCTACCTTTTGATCTACTGTCATACTTCTTAAAAAACCCCCACAAATCAAACCCAAAATGCTACTGTAGCTGCTCAGTGGTAGAATACAGAAGATAGAATTTCAGCAATCAGGTGATACAAATTGATGGAAATAAAAAAATGCCCACTTTTAATTTCAGTAGATTCTAAAGGTATTCAAATGAAAAACTCTGAAACTATGTCTTAATGTCAGTAAATATTCAGTTTGTGGTGTACTTAGAGATTATATTGCTAGCTCTGCAGAGCATCAAAATAACAGATCAGTCATATTTTATACATTTGAAGAGTACTGATAATAGATCTGACATAGCATTTCCTCAAATCCTGTTCTTCATTGATCTGAATCTGAAAAGAAAGCAGGTGTGATTTTTTCCAGTGCAGTAGGCAACATTTTATAAAAGAATTCAAGACTAAACAGTCAACAAAGTCTAATTACAAATGCAAGAAAATCAAACACCATCATATTTTCTTGTTACTATTATGAAAACATTCAGCTTGTGTGACATGCACTCCCTGCAGGAAAAAACAAGTTCAGCATTATGTAAACAACAGTGTCCTTAGCAGTGGAAATCTAGGGAAAGTCACACCATGAAAATTTTCAATGTAAAGAAACTAGTGAGGTTGTCTCCTCCATTCATACACTGTATTTTAAATGGTCAGCATTTTTCAGACAGGCAGCTACAGTGAAATCTTAGTTGCTGTATTAAAATAATAAATAACTACAGTATCAGAGATAAAACCCAGTCTGCTGACTACTACTGAATATTGATATTGTGAAATAAAAAGTCTGGTTTTCTTTGGATAGCTCTTCCAATTACAAAAATTTCTATTCATTATAAATATACATCATGGCAAGTCTTGGAAGTAAAATACTATGAAAATGATACCACAGATAGGCTTTTAACTGATGTTCTTTAACTTCCTTCTCTACACAGTAATAGGTTAAATACTACCAGCTTACAAATAATAAAACCAAATGTTTGTAAGTGTATGTCATCAATATTATTACCAAGTAAGACATTTACTTAATTTCTCCTGTTGAAATTTACCAATATTCTGATCAGTAGAAGTCTCTTTCCTTCCCTAAGGAAAGTTCACATTCACACTTGCTTTAAAGTTTGCAGTTTTCAATTTTGTCTGAAGTGATCCAATTTTGCTTTTAAAAAATCTAGATCTGTAAGTCTTTTGCATAAAAATAAATAGCCCTCACTGCTATTTTTTGTATCCTGGGGAATTCAGAGCTGTTAGCAGTGGTGGTCCACACCAAAATTGTGGCTCTGATGTTGGGACATGCACATTTTTTCCCAGACTTGGTGTTCATATTCCTTTCTTAATCTACATGTGCAAAGGGTCTTCCTTTTAATTTTGAGGGAATATGTTGTGTAATGTGAGTAACATACATTAAGAAATTCAACAAACACATCAGTTGTTACAGGCAGTATCATACTTTTCTTATACTTTCTGCAGGTGTTAGCCATAACATACACAAAAAGAAGCAAATATTCCCAAGATTGAAGTTATGGAATTCTAGGAGGAAGCCATTTGTTCTGGTGTTCTGGGAGAAGCCAGTGCTTGTCATGCACAGAACACCTGGGTGGAGTCCAGGGGCAGAGGGACTTTTGTTCCTGCTAAATGAAGGAGCAGTTGAAGGTAGGTTGAGCAGCAGGTCAAGGTGGGATGGCGGGGTAGGATGGCAGGGCCAGAGTGTGGCTAAACCCCACAGACCAGCAGACAGGCTGACAGCAGATATGTGTGTCTGTTGATCCAAGGCAAAAGAGAACAAGGGAGCGAGAGCAGATTCATCACCCCAAGGAGCTGTGTTTGCAGTTGTGTGGGGAAGGAGCATGCTGAGCTCCTGAGGTGAAACTCCCTGGAAAGGACAGCTCAGAAAATGTGAGGAAGTGAACCGGCTGCTGCTGTTTGGTATCAGTATGTCCACACAAGCAGGACGCTGTGTAGATTTCTTTGTAAATAAACTGACTTTCACTAAAGAAAGACCTTATTGTAAAAATCAATTTCCCCTACCAGCAGAGTAATTGGACACAGCTCTGAATACTGGCTAAGCACTTGAGTCAAAAAGCAACAAGATAAAGCTTTGAGCCTGGCAGAAAGGTTACTAAAAGAATCTTTTCAAGCCTATTCTGGAACATTACACAACTTATTTCTTCTCCAGTCTTATCCCCAATGCTCACTGCCCCCATTCTCAGGGGTTCCTTTCTTACTGCCAGTATGTGAAAAGCATAAACACTAGAGATAGTCTGCCTTCCTACAGCAGATTTCTTTCATGCCTGTTTAGGTTTCAAAGCAAAGTCCAAATACAGATGATGTGGGAAAATCAACCCTAACAAACAGGAAATTCATGGCAAATAAATGGGTGGAGGCATAAGAGGAATGCTATCTCTTACCAAGGTTTAAATATCTATGCATCAATTGGAAGGCATACAGTGGTCCTGACTGTTTTTAAAGTGGAGGTATTCTCCTTTTTGACAGAAGGGTGAAGAATCAGGAGAGATTACAGCTAAACTGTGGCTGGATTCATTATCAGCTTGCTTGCTCCAGCTCTCAAACCACTCAAATTGTCCCTCCATATGTAATGTCATTACGCAAAAGTGTAATAGTCGTCTTCTATAACACCCCAATATACAATTAGCCTGGGGAACTTGGAAGATGCTATGCACGTATATGTGTATATGTCTTTTTGATAAAGCCCTATACTCAGAATACATCACTGAAGAAATATTATTATTCAATAAACCTGTGTTTACTTGTGCTTTATTCCAAGATTAAGCAGACTATGATGAAACAATCAAAAGAGTATAGTAAAACCTGAATGTGTGGGGATTTAATAGGAAAAAAAAATCTCCCTCTACAGGTGTGAACACTAAGCAACTTCAACTGTAGTGAAATTACTCCCTGTAATTTATGGCAGTTTATATTCTTAAATGTTTTAATCTGTGGATGTGTCTTTGATCTTGAGACAATTGGTCAGTAATATAAAACTTTATTTATACTGTGTAAGGTACATTTGTTTACATGAAAGTACATTTCATTAATGAAAGGGTTCCTTTTGTTTAGAAACAGTTATATTTTGAGTTTGGGGCATTAGGTAAACAATAGATAGTATATGCAAACTAAATAAAAGTAACATTTGCACTGTGATTTTTTTTTTTTTTCTGTCCTGTTGGAAACAGTTCCTCCTGTTGGAAACATTCCCTCCCTCCCTGCTAGTAACCATAAATCTTTTTCTGTAATGCTCTGTTAGCTTTAATAAGTACAGCACAGTAGCCAGTGCTGGCTTTCACTTACTGTAGCTGAATGTTAAGCAGCATTGCAAAATGTTAAGTTGCAAGATAACTGACTAGTTTTCTTAAGACTTTTTAGGGAGATTGAGAATTAACAATGCTTCTCACCTCCCTCTTCACACTCCAATAGGAAAATGCTAATTCACTATTAACCTTGTCACAGCTGTCTCACATTCCATTTTCTCCATTTCACAATTCAGACAGGAACATATGTGCTGGCACTATGCATCGTTGATGGAAAAGCAGTTGGGATTCCTTTCAGCAAAGATCCTGCTCACAAAACTTCATCCAAAAGAGGGAGAAAACTTGTAATATTTAGTGCATAAACCCCATATATCAGAATTGCAATGCTTTTTCATATGATCTTGTTGATAATGTCCTGATGCTTTGTGGCTAAGTTCCTAACTATGGATATCTCTCACCTGACTCCTGAAAAACACTTTAAGGCAGTGGCAGTATGTACTCAAAGGGTATGTTTATACTGTTGGGCTGAATTTCCTGCAGGAGTCCCAGTCCACAGTCATCCATACTGCCTACATGTTGATATGTCTGCAAGGAAAACTTTGGAGGCAGGCAGTTTCACAGCATCTGCAGATGTTCACAGCACATTGGTGGATTCCAGTTTGCCTGCCTGCCACCTGCCCTGAGGCATCCTGCCCCCTCCTCGCTCTGTGCCACGAGGCACAGGCACCGTGACAGTGCCCGATGCTGTGACATGTGCTGCTGGACAGAGCAGCTCTCGCCTTCTTACGTCTGCTGTAACAGCAGCAGAGGTGGTGAGAATGAGCACTAGTTTCCTACAAGCAATGGTTTGATTGTGGTGAATCTCTCCCAGGCCCGGTACACACAGATCAGGAAACCATCTCACTTTGAAATACAACTCCAGTGTGGAACATGCTTGTTCCCCTGAAAAAAGTCACATAATCACATAATCACAGAATCATCTAGGTTGGAAAAGACCTTGCAGATCATCCAGTCCAACCATTAACCTCACACTGACAGTTCCCAACTACACCATATCCCTCAGCACTATGTCAGCCCGACTCTTAAACACCTCCAGGGATGGGGACTCCACCACCTCCCTGGGCAGCCCATTCCAACCCCTAACAACCTGTTCTGGAAAGAAATGCTTCCTAATATCCAGTCTAAACCTTCCCTGGTGCAACTTGAGGCCATTCCCTCTTGTCCTATCGCTTGTTACTTGGTTAAAGAGACTCATCCCCAGCTCTCTGCAGCTTCCTTTCAGGTAGCTGTAGAGGGCGATGAGGTCTCCCCTCAGCCTCCTCTTCTCCAGACTAAACATCCCCAGTTCCCTCAGCCGCTCCCTGTACGACCTGTGCTCCAGACCCTGCACCAGCTTCGTTGCCCTTCTCTGGACATGCTCGAGTCATTCAATGTCCTTTTTGTAGTGAGGGGCCCAAAACTGAACACAGGAATCGAGGGGTGGCCTCAGCAGTGCCGAGTACAGGGGTCAGATCCCTTCCCTGTCCCTGCTGGCCACGCTATTGCTGACACAAGCCAGGATGCCATTGGCCTTCTTGGCCACCTGGGCACACTGCTGGCTCCTGTTCAGCCGGCTGTCAATCAACACCCCCAGGTCCCTCTCTGACTGGCAGCTCTCCAGCCACTCCTCCCCAAGCCTGTAGCGCTGCTGGGGGTTGTTGTGGCCCAAGGGCAGCCCCCGGCATTTGGCCTTAGTGAAACTCCTCCAGTTGGCCTCAGCCCATGGCTCCAGCCTGTCCAGGTCTCTCTGCAGAGCCTCCCTACCTTCGAGCAGATCAACACTCCCACCCAGCTGGGTGTCATCTGCAAACTGACTGAGGGTGCACTCGATCCCCTCGTCTAGATCATCAATAAAGATGTTAAACAGGAGTGGCCCCAAAACCGAGCCCTGGGGGACACTACTCGTGACCGGCCGCCAACTGGATTTAACTCCGTTCACCACAACTCTCTGGGCCCGGCCATCCAGACAGTTTTTTACCCAGCAAAGCGTGTGCCCACCCAGTCCACGAGCAGCCAGTTTCTCCAGGAGAATGCTGTGGGAAACGGTGTCAAAAGCCTTACTGAAGTCGAGGTAAACAACATCCACAGCCTTTCCCTCATCCAGTCAGCAGGTCACCCTGTTGTAGAAGGAGATCAGGTTTGTCAGGCAGGACCTGCCTTTCATAAACCCATGCTGACTGGGCCTGATCATCTGGCTGTCCCACATGTGTTATGTGATGCTACTCAGGATGAGCTGCTCCATCAGCTTCCCAGGCACTGACGTCAAGCTGACAGGCCTGTAATTTTCTGGGTCATCCTTCCAACCCTTCTTATATATGGGCATCACACTGGCCGATTTCCAATCTGTCAGGACCTCCCAGGTCAGCCAGGACTGCTGGTAAATGATGGAAAGCAGCTTGGTGAGCACCCCAGCCAGCTCCTTCAGCACCCTCAGGTGTATCCCATCCAGTCCCATAGACTGTGTGTGTCTGTGTGATGCAGCAGGTCACTGACCATCTCCTCCTGGATTGCGGGGGGTCGTTATCCCAGTCTCTGTCTTCTGGCTGAGGAGGCTGGATTCCCTCAGTACAACTAGTCTTGTTATTAAAGACTGAGGCAAAGAAGGCATTAAGCACCTCAGCCTTTCCATCATCACTTGTTTCCTCCTGTGTCTAGCAGGGGATGGAGGCTCTCCCTTGTCTTTCTTTTGCTGCTCACATACTTATAGAAACATTTCTTGTTGTCTTTGATTGCGGAAGCCAGATTAATTTCTAGCTGGGCTTTAGACCTCTTAATTTCTGTCCTGCATAGCCTACAGCATCTTTGTAATCATTGTGAATGGCTAGCCCCTTCTTCCAAAGGCTGTAAACTCTCCTTTCCTCCCTCAGTTGCAGCCAAAGCTCCCTGTTCAGCCAGGGTGGCCTTTTCTGCCGCCGGCTTCTCTTACAGCACCCGGGGACAGGCTGCTCCTGTGCCATTAACACTTCCTTCTTAAAGAGTGTCCAGCCTTCCTGGATCCCTTCAGTCTGGAGTCTTCAGTCTGGAGCAGCAAAGCGTATTTACCCTTGCTACCATAAGCTGGGCAAGATCCTTTACAAAGTGGCTATGACCAAGCCAGATCAGAACCCTCAATTTCCAAGACACAGGAGACAGAGTATTTCTTCTGAAGGCCAGTCGGTGGCCATGGCAGTGACACTTTTCCTTCCCTCCAGGGCAAGTCAAAACTAAGCTGCCCAACCTAGCCAGCTCTGTGGCATTGCTCTGCGAGGGTTCTGCTGTGGGTATACATGCTACCAGGGAGGGGAGTAAGGCTGAAGGGAAGACAGTGTCATCTTTAAAGAGAGGACATGCTTTGCACACCCCTGTTTATGGAGGGCATAATGGCAGCCAATGGGCAGACCTGAGTGCCTGGGTCTAGGAGGGCTCTTCAGAATACTCCCCCCCTCTCCCAGACTCCTCCACGTATGTCTGCCATTCTCCTCTCATCCACCCAGCAGTAAAGCAGTCACAGTAAAGGGGTTATACACTCTACTAGTCACATGTGCAGCTTCTCAGACCTGTACTACAAATCTTGTCCCCACCTATCAGCCATGTAAATAGGCAAATTTCAAATCCTATTAGTTGCAGGCTGTGGTCAACAGCCTGTAGTAGTTATAACATTCAAGGCTAGACCACTTTTTGGTCCAGTGTGGGGCAATGTGGCATTAAGCAGATGTACTGTAATCATAGCACACCATGACTCCACTAATCTCAAATGCCTGTTTTACTTTCCAAGGACATATAAAGGACCCACGGGTTCTCTATCCACATAGATGTAGGTCAAGCATCTAAGACAGAGACACAGACAGCAGGGTAGTACCATTAGTGTGGTGCCATCAAAGAGACAGGTGTCTCTTCCAGGCACCCAGGTGTTACCACCTGGGACCAGACATCTTCTCCAGGCAATTGTCCTGGGACAAGGTCTGCAAAGAAATGAGCCCAGCCTTGGCAAAGGAATGTGAATAGAGATCTGGCAGGAGCCTGACTTGTAATGTAGGGTCTGCCCTCTCTTTTCCAGCATATTGGGAGACAGAGAAGGGTGAAGATTTACTCCTGGGAGACTTCTTTGTGGCTCCAAGTACAGGCTCGAACTGGCAAGATAAGGCCATGAAATATGGGACATGAAAAATACAAACATCAGCACTGAGTTTCTGTGCTTGATTTGTGCCCATTCCTGTTAAACTGCCTGTAATCAGAGAAGATACATTGCAGCATGTTCACAGCTTCTGTAGCACCCAGCCATCATGGCCATGCAGCAGCCTCCATCGGGGAGAGCACCCAAACCCAGAGGACAGTGAGGAACAGAGCATTCGGGCTTTTTAAGATCTGAAAGAGTAACAGGACACACTAAGCACATGTTCCAGAAATCATGGGCCTGATTTCCAGAGAGAATATTTTAGATTTCCAGGCCAAGAAGGAAAGAGAAGGATAATGAGGTTTTTTTGCCTTTTGGGTGCAGGTGCCTCAAAAAGAACTGTTAAAAAGCTCACATCCATGTGGATAGGGCTGTTCTCCTAAGAGGGGCAGATATGTCTTCTCTGTGATGTAAAAGACAGAGGTTTTTCTTCTGCTGCTAATTAGGCAGAATTGCCCTGTTTTGCTGAATTGAAAGCATCTGCTCTTTGATTTTGTATGGGAGTTGGCTCCTGGCAGAAGGAGAGGACACTTTCCTCCTCTTGAGGTTTTGTGCATGCCATGTCAGATGTGGTAGGACAAGTGGTCTTACTAGTGCATTTTGGTTTCCCTGTTCTAAAACTGCTAAGAGCAGATGGGTCGATCCTTGACTGGAGGCTTTAGCCAAATACTTCTTAAACTGTAAGTGCTTGCAGAACTGTAAAATAGCTTAGGACTTTTCCAAAGTCAAATAATTTCAATTTAAGGTGCCAAAATGAGTTAAAGTCTATATACATTTGTCCATTCATTGCATGAGCTAAGTGGCCAGTAAAGTTGTAGCAATAGCAAAAAAAAAAAAAAATACAGGTGCTGACATCTATATGCAGAGTGGAAAACGTTCTCTATGAGTCTGATGGTGTGCATTTGGTTCTGCTGTCTGTGTAGTCAGAAACCAAAAAAAAAGTGCTAATGCATAATGATGGTTGTTCCTGATGTAGAGGTGTGAGCAGTCGAGTACATGGTCCTAGCAGCAGCTGGTGGTGTCTTATCACCCAGTGGCAGTTCTACCCAGGGATGGCTCTACAGAGCTGCTGACAGTGTAGGCAGAAGAAGGTTACCAGGTTGCCAAACCTGCATTAATTTCCTTTGATATTAAGAACAGGTAAGTCTAGGTGAGATGCGCATGGGCATCATATGGCCTTCTAGTCCCAGGTCTTTCTGTCAGCCGTGGGAATACTAAGCAACATGCTCATGAAGGTGCTTAACAGTCTGGCCAGATAATGTGATTTGTGGTGACTGTGGGCTGTAGATAAGGCTGGGATGTGGATGAAGCTGGGAAAGTGTGCACTAGGTGGGCCTGCAAGGCTTCAAGGTTTGTAGGACCCACAAGAGCATCTTAGGGTATCCAAGTCGATGTGACCAGCATAGAAAGCTGTGGTACTATAAATAAGCAAACAACAAAGATGAAAGGTAAGACTAGACAATAGTATTACCACCAGAGACATAGCCTACACTCTTGTGCTTAAGTTTCAGGCTGTGTACGTAGCTGTCCCACTGTCTCCAAAAGCCAGTGGATGTTTAATTTGAGTAATGCCTGAATACAGACTCAGTAAGGCTTCTAAATTTTGGGCAAATATTAAATAGCATTCCCGGATGGACACACACACACACACACACACACACACACTTGCCTCCTCCTACACATAGAAGAAATACAGGCTGAATATCTTAGCAGGATTTAACAGCCTTGTTTATAACATCACATTTCCTCAGATACAATAGGTAATTTCACTGGGATTCACACTTTCCTGGTGCAAAGGAAACATTTAATTGCTCACGTTTATTTTAATGGTTCTGTTTTTAACTGGCAACTCCATTAATGTCAGAATAAAGACATACAAAACAATTTTACAAGAAATCATTAGTCATTAAAATGTTCAAAGACAATTTTCTAAAGCACAAATGGAAGTTTTCAATTTTCTGAAAATCTCAAACTGCACCAGCTTACAAAGCTATTTTAGTGAGTTTAAAAATATTAATTCTATTAAAAACAATGAAACTTGATTTGATGACTTACAGGCGTCTTTTCAATGCACATATTTTTCCTGTATTAAAGGCTGAAATCACATGTTAATCATATTTCCCATGTTATCATCTTTATCTGATTATTATATTTAAAATGTCTACTTTAAATACTTCATACTGCTAGATTACTGAAGCCAAACAACTTTTAAGCAAACAACAAAATAATTTTAAGAATGCAATTAGAAACAAATGAAATTACATCAGGGCTTCTGCTATGACTGTAATTCAATTTCTCACTGAACATGATCAGCTCTTCCTCTCTTGGTGAGGATTGTGATGGACAGGACCTGCTGTTCACTCTGTGAGCAGATGTAGGGCTGGTGGGGCAAGCTGTTTCTGGCAACAACTCCTTTGGTTCACCAAAGATATTAGGGCACAGTAATCTGCTCACTACTAAACCAGTGAATTGCTGCGCTGGTGGTCCTTTCTCCAGCATTAGAGAGTGTATATCAGTGTCACCACCTATTGCTAATTCCCTGCATTATATAGCACATGTATTTGAAGGCAGTAAAGTCTTTACCTCAAGCTATTAAATAATTAAATGTGCAACAATTTAAATCTCTGTGCTGGAGGGAGACGTAAAGGCAGTGGAAGGGCCAAAGGTGGGTAAGAGGTGGGCAGTCAAGGTGTCTCTTCTCAGTCTCAAAACTCATTCAATTGTAAATCAGATGACCTTCGTGCTACTTTCCTATTTCCTTTTCTTCAAGAGATTCAGAAAACCCAGTAGCCTAAAGCAAAAGTTTAGGAAGCCAGGCTGCAAGTCAAGGCTTGTTTATCATGGCCATTACTCAGTGAACTTTCAGCACTTTCTGAAATGGTTTTCTTGTACCCATGTGGTAGGTATTTTTCAACCACAGAAGAAAATACAAAACCTGCCCTAAAGCATAAAATTCACAAACAGTACTTGAAAGGATGCAGTTTATGATAGGCTGCATCTTGGTGACTGAGCTTGGCAGGAAATTTTTTTCCTTCTGTTCAAATGTAGCTTCTACTCCATAAAACACACTTCAATGCTATAATTTTCTTGACGTCATAGAAGAAGAGAGTATTCAGAAGACATTCAAGGTGTAGAGGGCAACATGACGTAAGATGTGACAGGCATTGTACATGGAAGCCTGCCTCGCAAACACAATCAATGCGACGATGTAAAAAAGTGTAAGGTAAACAGAGAAACTTAGAATAAGTTCTAGAAGGGAAAAGGAAGCTCAGAGCAATAGGATAAAAGAGGAGGCCAGCTTCAGATGGATGAAGATGTGGCTGCATTTAGTCTGTGCCAGAAGGAAGACATTTAAGGCTCAAGAAGGTCAAGCTGTATCAAAGCTACCACAGTCAGGATGAGAGATTATGAGCACCTATAAATCAGTTATGATCTAAGAACTGCCTAATAGGATGTGAAGGGTGAAGTGAGGGCTTGATTCCAATTCAGTTGGAAAACTTTAAGATTGCAGTAATAACTCCAAAATCCACTTCAAAACTGAAGTGCAATGAAGCAATACGTTATTCATTGCCTTCTTTTACTGTATTTCTCTTTTTTCCCCACTGTGCTGCCAGTGTCTGTGAGTTCACTTTCGATGTATCCTTCTCTTCCAGCAATGATTCTTCTGTTTCCAACCTCTTTCTTCCTCCTCAATTTTCCCATGCTCTTTCCTTCATTCTGCTTTTTTCTAGCTTCCTGCCATTAATTTCTACCTACTTTCCCCTAATCCCTTGCTTAGTTCTAATGATTGCTTGCAGTATAAAAACTGTATGTTAGATTCACCACAGGCTACTCTTGTCTTTAAATGGAACTCCTGATTTCAGCAGCCAGCATCATTTCATTGACTAGAATGATGCTAGAATAGGACAGAATGGGAAACAGAATTGGGCTCCCTATTTATAGTGGTTAAAATTACAGACTCAGTAAGGCTCAAAAGGAGTTGAAACTCTGCAGCTAGTTCTTTATCATGCCCTTACAGGTGGAGAGGTGTCTCCCCTCTCAGCTACACCTCCAGCGTATGGGGTCAAGATGCAGGAGGAAAGCTGGAGGACGTGTATGGAACCAGAAGACATCTCTTAAAGAGTCACTGACTTTGTTTCCCATAACACATGGTGAAGTGCAGCACTGCAGTAGAATCAGGGAATAAATCAAGACACCGTTGACTATGAACAAGGCTACCAAATGCCTAAGGTTTGCCCAGATTTCATCTTCTTTTCCAGCCCTCAAAATCTTTCTGGGTGAATGACATGAAAGTCATTTGATGACATAATTGTTGGCCCTACTATACTTTGTTGTCACAAAGCAACATTGGGCTGATGCTTCTCTTAGTGGCTATTACATAGCAAAAAGATCATATCCTCTGTGTTTGGCAGCACAGTTCCTAATCCTAGCAACTGTGTATCAAAATTTTCCTTTGGCTAAGAGACAAATGAAGAGTTGAATGTAGCGGTTAACAAAGAGGAAAGCAACAGTGGTCTGGCTGTAAACTGGGAATGAGTGTACCATTGGCCCAAAGATGACCCCAATCTAGTATCTGGATTATCCAACAGCATTGTGCAGTGCCACAACCCTGCTTCCAGGTGTATGGTGTGGCCTTGGTGCAGAGACAACCCTTGAACTCCTCTTAAACTAAGTGCAGATCAATAATCAAAGATTGGTCAATCCAGTCTAACATTTCCATGTATGGTTCAAGTGATAAAAGCATTAAAACCACTGTGCATGCCCTGCACAGTCACAGCACTCCTGTGAACAAGAAGGAAGGGTGAGATAGCCACCCCCCACACAGAGTCTGCCTATGACACAGTCACTAACTGTTTCTGGCACAAAGGGTTGGTTACAGAGTGACAAGGGGCTGCTACATATAGCTGGAGATTATGACATGCATCGATATGGAGGGGAAACCCTTGAAAAACCTAAAATACAGCCAGCAAAATACATTAAGGGTTGGGTGGTTTGGTTTTTTGTTTTTTTGGGTTTTTTTTAGCTATTAGCATATTTTTTCTGGTTTCATTGCAAGCTAGTTTCTTGGAATTTTTAGTACCATGACTGTAAGGCAGCATGTGCCAATACACATGTCCTTACACAGTAAGTACTGCTGATAAATATAATTCCTACATAAATGCTTCCCCTGGAAAAAGGGGTGATTTCTTCCTCTCCCTTTGTTATAATAATTTGTACCAACTGTTAACAATATTTTTGAAATGTCTGTCTTTTGAGCAGTATGTTGTCCTAGACATGACAAAAAAAAAGAGTTTAAATTAGGCACCCTATTTTCAAATCACTTAATTGTACAAATAAACTGTGGTCAGTGAAACTTCTCACTGATCCTAGTCAATTAGCATCAGTGATGATGACAAGTATCAGCTCTCCAGAAAAGTAAGGCTCCATCAATATCATCCAGATTTGTCACTAATTAAAAATGCCAATGGTTGTTTTAATGATTTATTTTGATATTTAAATGTTAAAAGCAATGTAAATGAGACATTTGCAGAACTAATACTCAGTACGTAATGAACACTCAACTGCTGTCCATCAGTTTATTAATAATTACCACATGCATAATTAGAGTTAAAAATTTATCTCTAGATTTGCAGCTTTATCTTGGGTTTGATAAACTGATTTACAAAAGGCCTGTAGCATATCATCAGTGTAAAAGCCTCCTTTGCCCTGAGTTCAGTAAGATTATTTTAAAACCCCTGAGAGCTTTTGTTGGGTAGCTGTTAGAGCATGTGGGAGGACAGGACCAAGCGTACATTTTTGGAGAATACAGCTGCCATTAGTTAAGCACAGAGCGTGAATTAAAGTGTCTCTACTGCTGAAAATGTTCAGAGCCTTTTTAAAAAAAAAGCTTCCATTTTATATCAGTCAATTTAAATACATTAGTTCTGAGGTTTTTTTCCAATTTTTCATCACAGGAAGTCAAGGCATTTTATGCTCTTTCATATATAAAAAGCATTTGATTATGTTAAATACGTTATATATATATACATTCCATATAAAAGCTATCTTTGGAATACATAGAGATTGCAAAAACAGCCAAAGTTAAATGTGTCTGCACAACCTCTTGCATATTCATTACATGCAGGCTTTTTGAACATATACTTTCACGCTACTGTCTATGGAATATTTTAAACCTCTTTTCAGTAGAAAAACCTTCCTGTCATACAGGAACAACTATAGCAGCGCACCATCCTAAAGTAAGTTTTTTACATTTTTACACATCAGCCCTGAAGGTTGAGTGTGCTATCACATTCCCAGCTCTCTTCCATACTCTTTGCTGGGAGCTGTTGCCCTTCCTGTTTTGCAGGTAGGAAAACTGGGTGACTCTTTGCTTCTCTTGCTGCTCGCATGGCCACTGGATTCAGTTCACCCAGGGCTCTGGTTTCAGTACAACCTGATGGGTCAGAAGTGGTGGCATGATTATATTCATCTGCAAGGCTGTGGATGGAGGCAGATGAACAATGAGGAGCTTGGGTACAATAACAATTCCAGTCAGTACAGCCCAGCTTGGACAAGGATGGATGTCCACAGCCTTGCTTACACTAGCAAAATAGTATTTTGCTGACATGGCTGCCACCAGTTCCCAGAACAGAATTAAGGAGCGTAGTAGCACTTCTTCATCTGCTTCGTTTTTTCCCTTTTTTAACTTAATCTCTCAGTGGAGTCTTTGCCTGTATAAACCAAAAAATGACACAGATATACTAAGAGATTTTAGATATAGACCTAACATTAGGCCTTTTGCCTTGAAGAGCATCCAAAATTTTGCAAATGATTACCATATGGATCACAGGTCTGCATCAATCCTTCTAAGAAGCAGTGATTAAGATGTGGATCACAGGTCTGCCTAGTAAATCCTTTTAAAAACCAAAAATCAGCTCCTGATTGTCTCAGCTAATGGTTTACTTCTTGTACTTGTTTAACTGAAGCTCCAGCTTTGATATGGTGCATATTCAGTCACCTTTTGTATCAAGTCCTGGGAGCGCACATACCTCCTGTGATTACCACTGTACAGACATGGTCTGCATGGGCCTATGGTGTAAGCAGCATCCCAGAAACATTGAAGTTGCCACATCTGAAGTTCTCCTCTTAGCAAAATTCTTGGACCCTGTTAATCTTGCATTCAAAGAGCTAGAAATCACAAACTTGGTATAACTTTTTTACTCCAGTGACTTGAAAGATTACCTTTCATAAGAGGTAGGCATACCACAAATCTTTTCATATTTCTAGTATTAATGTTCTTTACAGTCAGTAAATTCACCTTCCACAATTCTGAGTCATTATAGTCACCTCTTCCTAAAGATTGATTCAAATTAGGTAGTACGGTTCTGTAGTTTGATACCTATGTTGAGAAGGGAGGCAACTCCTGTTCTTCCTTCATAACAATTCTTTATTCCAGACATACATGAAAAACTTGGAATAAATCTTTAGTTCTTCCCCTCTGACCTTGATTATAGAACAAAAAAATAAAATTACAACCAGCTACTCTGTGACCCATTATAATAATTTTAAGCTTGGATAATATTGGTTGCTCACCTTGAATGTACATTTCCACTGCTCTAATAGACACCATGAAAGCTTTTATATAAATAAGACAAAAATCTCATTCAAATTTTCTACAAATTCGACTACTGCAGAAGAAATCCTCTCAGAAAGTAAATTATGAGAGTGCTAGCTCTCCTGCTCCATTCTGCCAACCTTTCAGTCATTTCTGTGAGAGACAGAGACATCTGATCTCTACAATTTATTCATTTTTTGTCCCTTCTTTGGAGTTGGCTAGCAAACTGGGTCAATTAACATAAATGGCAAAAGAGGCTGGACATCTGGGGAATGACACCAAATTCATTTTCCATAAACTTTCAAGTAACCAGATGGCAAATGATTCAAAGGCCTATCTTCAGGAACCAGCTGTATAGTCCAGTTACCAGACTGGTGTTAGAAGTCAGCCTTTACAGTAAGAAATCACACCTACAACTTTGCCAATGACTTTGCATTAAAAAAAATGTTGAAATATGAATTGCCACACTACAGGAAATTTATAAAGAACTTATCTGTAAATGAGGTGTAGGCTATCAATATTTAATTGTATTAAGATAGTACTTAACAAGGAACTGGTTACTATAGCATATACATCTTACCTATGCAGGCTGTATATTCAAAACATATTAATGTTAATTAAATGGTCCATCAAGCTGGACTGTGCAGAATCAGTGAGCAGCGACAGCATTATAATAGAGATAAATCTAAGACACTGCCAACTATGGATGGAAAAGTTTAGACATTACACATAAGCTATGGCATCCAAATTTTGATTTGGACTTCCTCACAGATTTAGTGTTTACTTTGGATGGGTATGAGATTCAGTTCATGGTATAGATGGGGACCAACTTTCAATGTTAGTGGCTTTCAGACTGAAATGTGTATAAATCATCTCTACTGATCTCACATATTTAGGCTGAATTTCTGTTGTGTGTCCCCCCCCCCGAAGGTAGACAAAGCAGGACTCTTAGATCTAAATCTCATGCAAAAGCTTTCTGCTGAACATTTACAGTAAAGTCAAAGTGACATTTGACTAAGCAACACCCATTGCTTAGTAATTTGTTATTTCAGCTCTCTTTGCAGAATATGCAAATTTAATTAGCACAGTTTTTATAGCATAGCATTGTTCCTAAAGAAGGGATTTTAGTCCTTCTGGAACTTCCCCTCCCTGGTCTTTGTATTAATAAATACACTAAAATGTCTTCCAGTTCTGAAACAAAGCAAGGTTTTAAATCAAAATGTCATGAAGTATTAACTCCATACTTTATGAAATGCAAGTATTTTAGATGTTTCTATTTAATACCAGTCTGGCCTAGAAATCCTATCTGTCTTTTTCCTCAGAAGACATACTTGGTATCAGGATGTCAAAACAAAAAGGGAACAAAGTAGAGTTCATAAACCTCGTCCTATCCAACATCATCTCTTTCTTCTGTAGCAGCCCTGCTCCAAGCATAGCACTGCAGCATGAACAGAGACCAGAGCAGCCCTTGATCATGTATTGAGATAGCTACATGACAGAGGGGAGAGAAACAGATTAGTTATACTTGCCATGTATTTTAGTTACTTTTCTTCCCTCAACACTTTCCAGCCAGGACTGCTGCAAGGTGGCTGGAAGCTTTGGATAACTGGGAACACAAACATGCCACTGAAAGACTTTTCTCTTTCAGCTCCTTAATTCGGGTTCAGAATTTGCCTCTTTGAATGAACGACTACCATGGGAACATCAGGCATAGGGAAAAAGAAACCTCTGAAAATATTACAAGCACTAAAATGAATGATGTCTGGTTTCTACAGCATGTAAATCACTTCTGTTTTACTTGTCTAGAAAGGTGCAAGCTTATCTGAAACTTCTTTTATGGCCATCTCATTTGTGTATCATTCCTCTGCTGTTGATTATCTAGTGTCTAAAAAGGGATGAGCTCACCCAACATCTTTTCCTGAGGGCATGTATTGTATCTCCTTCCTCTAACCAATCACTGGTTTTCACAGAGTGTAATTGTATCTGAGGGCTGATTTCCACAAGGACAATGAGCTCAAAAGTGATTAAGAAGGGAGCCCACATCTGTATATGCTTGCACAAAGGCAGTATGATTTCATCTCTGTGATTAGCCAAAATCCAAAGCACTTCTTAGATACTGGTCCATCTATGAAGTTTCCCACAGTCAACAATCCTCCTTTGTCTCTGTACTATGCTATTATTTTATTTAGCTGTTTCTTGAGAAAATATTTTTATTATTATTTTATTTTGGTGACCAAAGCAGTCAATTCAAAGTAGTTTCTCACAAAAGGAGGATTTATGGAGGTACGTTCACACAGAGGAAACAAGTAGTAGCACATCCTAGACAAAAGGCTAAGAAAAGACGATTTGAGTCACTCAGTCTCATCAAATCCACTATATACGTAACAAGCAGTTCTCTGTCATTCATATAAAAGCCTGATCCAGTTTGTGTACCCAACATTTCACGGTGCTGTCACTGTCTTTTGGGAATTTCTCTTTCTTTATTTGTCTTCCGGAGCATCTTTTTTTCCTTTTGGGACTGATCGAGACTCCAATTCATTCAAATATTTTCTAAGCTCAAATATTTTGATGTTACTTTTGTTCCATGAATAGACTAAATACCAAAACATTCTGAGAAATTGCTTGAAAAGTTTTAGAAAAAAACAGGAAAGATCTTTTTACCCTGAGCCAGGAAGAGGCGTTTCATCATTTTCATATCAACATACTTCTTGCATTAAAACCAACTGAAGAAAAGTATATTGAATGCCACATGAAGCTGCAGCAGCGTGTGATGTTGAAGTGCCTCGTGGGACCTGTCATGCCAGAGCCCTCCCTCCTGCCTAAGGGTTAGTCAGCCCTTCCTGCAGCACATCACTGCCATTACAATATGCCATAATGCATCATGTGAGAGATGTATAGGCAACAAGAAGCTCAGATGATAAAGGAAAGGAGGGCCACAAAACATTTGCACAAATCCATGAAACCACTCACAGCACTTAAAGATTGAACTGACATCAGACAGAAAGATTTAGTGCAGTTCAAAAGATTTGAATTTAGATCCGATGTATTCAAGACAAGGCCTGGTTTAGCTTTCTTCTTAAAAAAAAATGCAATAGTACCATTTAAAAAGTTATCATCACAGCTTCATGGTTTGGAGTAGAAATATCACTTTGGCTATTCCTCTACTATGCACAGAAATACAAACCGAAAATAAAGCTTTCTAAAGGACAGTCCCTACAGCCACATTGCTGGAAGGAAGTTTTCGGAATGGGTTTGCCTATAAATCCTGCTCTGCCTTTGCTGTACAAGGCAGTAAGTCCTTCTAGGACAAAATCAGAGAGAGACTTTTCTATTTACCTGAAAGCTCACTAAAAACCAGTACCTCGATAGAGTTGTCAAAATACTTTGCGGGTGAAGTTCATTTTGACTCAACTGTTCCCAGCTGAGGCTCTCAGGTTCACATAAAAACCACAACATAGATCTGCCTGTAGTGCACAAGTCTGGCAACTTGAGTTTCAAAAGGCAAATAACAAATCTGCTTATTTATGTTTAACTAACCCAGTAAATGGCAATGATGGAAATTATTACTTAGGGCCACCTTGGGAAAAGTTGTAAGTTCCTGGCTCCAGACCAGCAACATTTTTTCCGTTCATACCGTATGAACTGTTGAATGCCATTTCTGACCATTATTCTGGGATATGCTTAGACTATGTGTCTAACGCAACTGCAGCTTCAAGCACACCCTATATTGTCAGTGGACTTGAAAGGCCAATAGAGTTTAGCAGCTTGGCACCTGGAATGATTTTATATCCCAGACAGCAGGCAGGCTGTGTGATACAGAGACATGGGGCAAATAGGGATCAGTGCTGTGAGATGGTACACATGCAGACCCCATGGGGAGGGGAGCCAAGGGCAGAAACTTCTCTGTTTGTGCTGGAGTGTGTCCAAAGAAGAGCAATGAAGGTGAAGGGACTATCACACTAGTCATATGAGGAGTGGCTGAGGGAAATGGGGTTCTTTAGCCTGGAGAAAACAAGTATGAGGGGAAACCTTATAACAGAACCTGAAAGGAGGTTGTAGTGAGGTAGGTGTCAGTCTCTTCTCCCAAGTAATAAGTGATAGGATGAGAGGAAATGGCCTCAAATTGCCCCAGGGGTCGTTTAGATGTGATATTAAGAAAAACTTCCTTATTGAGGAAAAGGGTTGTCAAACATTGCAACAGGCTGCTCAGGGAAGTGTTTGAGTCACCATCCCTGGAGGTATTTAAAAGATGTCTAGATGTATCACTTAGGGAAGTGGTTTAGTGGTGGACTTGGCAATGTTAGGTTTATGGTTGAACTTGATGATCTTAAGGGTCTTTTCCAACCTAAAAGATTCTATGATTCTATGAGAGCAGAGGTGGTTACAAAGGGAGCAAGATTATAAAATCTCCTTTTTCTCAGTCACATCTGGAAAATAAATCACATGAACAAATGAAGTGTGAACTTACCCAACACTGCTTTGCTAGAGCTGCTGAAATTGCCAAGGAACAGAGTACTGTAAATTTCAGTCAAGTCAGACTCCCCCTGCAAGCCAGACAGCTCTCGTCAGAGGCCACCCATTGCCTGGACTAACATGCCAGCTTGCCTGCCTTCCTGCAGTTTTGTAAGGAAGGTATTTCTGAGTCATTTACACTCACAAAATAACAAATTAAATATCCTTTTGGTTCCTAGGAATAACATCAAGATATAATCCTCAGGATATGAAGTGGAAACATGATCATCTATGCAATATAAAAATTGTTGGGCAAGTGTAATCTTGCCTCCTGAAGAAAGTGATCTTTGACTGAACTTCTTGAACCAAGAGACTGTCACACAAAGGGTAAATGGTTCATGTTTCAGTCCACTGTTGAACTACAGTGTTGGTGGAAATCCAAAGGTTAATCACAGCACTTCTAAAGAATAACTTTGTTTTACTGATTTCATAATGTTCGGGGAAATCAATAATTATCTACGAGTATGCATATTATCTACTAGCTTACATATTATTGTGAGAATTATCAATGCATATTGAATTACCTGTTATTTTAATTAACAAAATATTCATCATGATGGAAGTTTTACTGAAATAACTAATCCTGAATCTAGCATTGTTTTAGTACACCAGAGATATGAAAAGTGCATAGAAGAATTCAGGCTTCTATATGGCTTGACTTGGTTCCTTCTTTATTGGTATAGGTAGAATTTTATAAGCAAGAAACAAACTATCTGAAAAATTAGGCTGTTGGCAGTATTTTATAGTAATTTAAAGTTTCATTTTCTTTATGTAACTGTTTTCCAGTGCTTGCATTTTAATTGTATTTGACAGTTCTATAAGGTCTCCCAACTTCAAATTTCAGGCTGCTTCAGAGAGTTATTAGAATAGTATGTGAATCATGTATTATTAGAATCATTGTGAGGTCGCACCGTGAATACTGTGTTCAGTTTTGGGCCTCTCATTACAAGAAAGACATTTAGGTGCTGGAGCATGTTCAAAGAAGGGCAACGAAACTGGTGAAAGGTCCGGAGTGTAAGTCTTATGAGGAGCAGCTGAGGAAACTGGGGTTGTTTATCCTGGAGAAGAGGAGGTTCAGGGGAGACCTTATCGCTCTCTGTAACTACCTGAAAAGAGGTTGTAGCGAGGTGGGTGTCACTCTTTTCCCAAATAATAAATGATAGGATGAGAGGAAACGGTCTCAAGTTTTGCCAGGGGAAGTTTACACAGGATATTAGGAAAAAATTATTCACCAAAAGGGTTGTCAAGCACTGGAGCAGGCTGCCCAGGGAAATGGTTGAGTCACCATCCCTGGAGTTATTTAAAAGACTTGTAGATGTGGTGGACTTGGCAGTGTTAGGTTAACAGTTGGACTCTATGATCTTAAGGGTCTTTTCCAACCTAAACGATTCTATGATTCTATATTTTATTTTAAAGCAAAAACATTACTTTATCAATACATTAACTTTTATGAAGTTGTATTAGCATGGACAAACTGATTTTCAACAAAATAAAAAATATTTTGAAAATATGTCAAAATAACTTACATTAAGAGTTTACAAATTAAGGGTTTTTTCACTTCAGAAAAGACTGTGAAAAATTGCTTATTATTTATTAATGAAATGTAAAACATCATAGAAAGAACAACACTCTCTTAAAAGCCTCTAACATTTCCTGGAATGAGAATCCTGCATTCTAACCTGGTCTTATTTTGCCATCAGATATATACAAATGATTGAAAAATGATGATATTTTGGCCTAATCTAAAGGATGGGCACATCAAAAGTTGGAATTGCCTTTTCCTTTGACATTCTAACAACTCAAGATTCCCCAAATTTAAACAAAACTTCCAATTCCTCCCCATTTCAGCCAGTTCTGATATACCTAAAGTAAACTTACGGATAAGTTATAGTTTAAAAATGATAAAAATTAAATTAAAGCACTTCAGCCTTATTGAATTATGCCAATGTGTTGCTGAAGATTGCTTCACTACTTAGATCAGAAAACAGTTCCTAGGTATTTATTGAAAAGTTTTAGGAGCCAGCATAATAACTAAGAAACTTGTACTCAGTGAAGAAAAGGCTAGAGATACCAATGTTTCACTAAGATGATTTGGCAGGTGCACACCCCTTACTCCCTCCAGCAGGAGCTAGGGCTTTTAACATGGCTGCTGCTGGCTCTTTCACAGCCTTACTTTCTCGCCTTGGGTGGCACACCATGGTTTCTGTTGCATATGCACCCTGGTCAGGTTCAGACTAACACGTACTGCCCCCACAGTGGCAGGAAAAGGGAGGTGGGACCCCTGGTCGACCAACAAGGCCCTCAGCCAATGAAACTCTTTGGTTGAGAGAAAATTCTAGAGTGACAACCATATATGACCACAGTTCAGATATAACTTGCGTATAATTGGAGTCCTGCCAGAGGCCATTTTTGAGTTGTCCTTGGAGAAGCATGTCTGTGACATGAGGTTCTCCCCATGACAAGGGATGCCAACCATGGATACTCCTTGAGGTTGAGTGCCCTCACTTTAAAGGGTGAGTGAATGAACGCAACAGATCCTCCCCCTTATACTCCAAAAGCTTTTAGGTAACCCATGGAGTAGTATTGCCCATGCTTGGTTTCATTATTGTTCTGTAGCTGTGAGCCAACTCCAGTGATATCTGAACTTGTGGGTGTGTAAACTGTATGGATGTTTGTTTCTTGTAATAAACTGTAGTTTGTTGTGGTTTCATCTCTGGTAGTTCGTGGTTTTGTTCTGTGACAGATGACTTCAAGTGTTTAGCTGAAGTCTACAATGAACAGCAGCAGTTTGTCTGTCTTTGGTAATAGCGCTGCAGAGCTTTGGAAAAGCCCAGGTTCATCACTGACCCATATGGAAGTAAATGCAAAGTAAATTTCTATAGGAAGAGTTTGAGTTAGCTGTAATCACCAGCCAAAATGTCAACAACCTAAACCTATTCTGGGGTGATTTACAAAGATACTTACTCAAAACTGTTTTCTTTGGAGGTGAGTTTTGTTCTCAGAAATGTTGACTCACCTCTGGTAGGGTATAATTTTCTAATCTCGTTCTGAACCAGTTTGAAAGTGTTAATAATGCCCCATATTTAAAAAAAAAAAATAAATTCCTCCTCCTAAAAGGTGAGAAGATTCAGGTGTCAGTCTTTAGGGACCCCTGAAAACATATTATTATATTCAGGAAAAATATCCATAATCTTGCACACAGAGAAAAAGCCTTAGAAGGGATTAGGAAATACCAGTGTTCTTTGTCAGTAAGTACATAATTCATTCAATTTAGTTACTGCTAATCTTTTTTCTTTACTTTTTTAGAACTGACCCAATGTGTCAAATTTACATACATTTCAATAGAAGCACATTTTTTAGTCATACAGAAAAGATTAGCTGTATATCATGGTCCTTAAGAGTTGCAAACTGCTTTTAAATCCTACAAAGCAATAGTTTATAACTGTGCTAAGTGATCTTTTTATATAATTGCTAATAAGAACATTAGCACTCTTCCTACATGAAAAGTATCAATTGATCTCATATATTAAAGATAACTTGGAGTTAATGTGTCATTAGATCAACAGTGTTGATTCCAGAAAGTTTTTATTATGTATTTTAGAAAAATCAGACTAAAATAAATTTTGGGTTTTAAGTGTCCTTTTGCATATGCTTATCATTATTAAGCTTTTGAAATCAATCTTTTCACAGTGACACCAGGGGAGTGATAGTAAACCAACAGATCACATTGAAGGAAGTGTAAACTATTAGGGTCTCTGCAGCAACCACTGCATGAAATATCTGCTTAAAAAATTAAAAAGAAAATATTAAAGAAAAGGCTTTCTATTAAGCGAAGAACAACCCAAAACCAGAAGAGAGACTGGCTGGATTGCTATGATTGCCATGTGATTAAAGGCTTGGGTTTACAATTGGAAAATCTAGAGTCAATTCTTGTATTTAGCAATTCACATCATGTTTCTGTGCCATAACTCTGAATTTGTGAGATGAAAGGAAAGCACTTTGCTACTTAAGCAGTTAATATGTTGGAAAGGGACTGTTTCTCCCGGTGCTTCTGTACTGTTGCTACACAACAGCATCCTGGTGTGACTGGAGACTGGGCACCATAGTAGCACACATTAACCCCCCCCCCCCCCCCCCCAAATATTTATGCAGGCTTTAAGATTTCAAACCAGAATTGTTGTGTCATAGGTAGGGGGTAGAGGTACTCCATAGCAAAATGAAAATGAACCAGCTACACAAGCATTAAGAGAGTATACATTTAAGGTCACAGGGTGATGTACAAAGAAGTTATGGAACCAACACACAGGTACCACATGGGTTTTGAAGCCACCAGAACAAAGGTTGTCCTGACTCTGTTTGCATTGTTATTTTGGTCTGAGATGTGCACCTCCTAGTCACACAGAGAGGAAAAGATCAGCTGTGTAGATGAGTGTTCAAGAGGTGGAAACAACTTAAAATCTCACAAGGCAGTAATGAATGTTTTCTGTGTTGGTTTGGTTTGGTTTTTTCCCATATGCTTTGTTTCCTTGGATGGATTTCAGGAGGGAGGAGTAAGGATGAAACACCCCATGACTACTGACCTTGTGAGAATGGGTGATGTATGTTATATCCCAGTTCTGTGGGAATTCGTCAAACCCCTTCTTTGCCAGTTGAAAATCATTATGAACATCCTATTTTTAGTTCACATGATATTTGTGTATCTTCTTCCTGTCTCTCCTTCTTCCCACCAGACTGAGGGCAGGCACTGTGGGAAATTAAATTCTTGTTTGATACATATTAACTTTGCTTTTTGTATGTTAAGTAGTAACAAAATCTTCCACATTAAAGGACTAGAATGAACCACCACCATAATCCTTTTTCTTATAGACAAGACTATAGAATATCCTTGAATAAGCAACCACTTAAAAACATGTAGATCTATTATAAAGGTTTAGATTTATTAAAAAAATAATATATGTGGTAGACAACCCACAGCATTCATGGTTGTTTTTCCTCACCATACAAACAACAACAAAGAAATGATGAATCAAAGTAAGCCTCTGGGTTCAATTTCTAGACTGAATTTTGTTGAGCATGAGCTACTGGCTACCAGTCACATCATCGACAACACCAAACCCCACACATTCATCAATTCCCCATCACAGGCTACAGCTGGCAAACAAGTCAGCTTGTCACACTGCTGTCACACTGAACTGAATGGTCTGCATGGCATTTGAGCTATGTCCTGTACATCTGGTCCTCCCAGCTCCTGTCTGCCTTCTTCAACCCTCCAAACAAAACTGAGACCAATTCTGCCAAGGTCTCTTCAACTGCATGCACACGACCTGCAGCTACTCTCCCAAATTTCCCATTGCTGCTTCTGTCCTTCGGCTTTGCTCCGGGAGAGCCCTGGCAGTCAAGAGCATTTTTTATATCAGCTTCCCTCAGGACTGCCACAGCACGTCATTTCCAGAGGTGAACTGCATCCATCTTATACTAGATACTGGTAGGATACACTGAACTACAGCACACATAAAAGCAGCCTGGAAGAAGTTGTGTGGTCAAAAGTTTTTAGCGATGCAATTACACCCCTCAAGGCTTGCGCTTTGTTATTTATAGATTTCCATATCCTCTCATTCTGCCCCTTTCCAGTTAACAAATCCCAGATATGCTTGGATAAGTACTTCAAAATTGTAAATTCAAAGAACAGTTATAATATACAGCAAATATTTCCAATTGCTATGGAAAATAACTATACTCTGTGCCATGCTCTGTCATTTTAAATCTTTTAGGCCTGACGGGCTGAGCAACCAAGGTAATTACATTCAAAATACACCTAGCCAGAGTCAAGCAACTATTCTTTCCTAGAATGCAAAGCCATAAAGAAGATGAGATGCAATACTGATGGTAGTAAACTCAGTGATAATTTAAAAACTAAATCTGCTTCTCTCTTTTCCATTTACATGTTTTTTCCCCAGATGCGTCTTAAAAGCTTGAAATAATTTGCTAACTGATTACTGGCTTAACTGACACCCAGTTACAAACAATGACAATACAAATCCCAGATCTCTCAAAGGTATTTCAATACTCTGTTTTATCAGGTGATCCCAAGGTGCTGGGCCATCCCTTCCATGCACTGACTGGGTGCCACAGCCCTGCCAGCAGCAGCAGCCATGTGTGCTGAGTGAAGCCTTGCTGCCCCTAAGACCAGGTGGAATTTGTCACCTTCCGAAGAGAGACACCAAAATCCTCTCCATGGAAGTCTGGCAAGAATCAAAGGGAGGCACAGCACAGTCAGGTTTCTATTTCTGTCATCTACCTGAATCTTGCAAGAAAGCAGATTACCCTTATGCAGACATTTAAGCACTCCAGTAATTATGGAAAGTTGTTTGCATACATTTCAGCAGGACCATCTGAAGCATCTATACCACTCTTAAATACTCAGTTGTGCAAATGTTTTCCAAAACTGCACGATAAAATGGTATTAAATTAGCTGTCTTAGGGGCCTCTTTTGATGTCAGGCTATTTATCTATTTTAAGAGGAGAATTTGGAAGTTTAAAAACTTATGGTGAATTGTTGCATATATTCTCCAGAGAACAAGGTGTTGAAGATGAGTATGTTTTCTTTGCCTAGCTGATCTTTGAGAAAGAATTAGAAAACAGCTTAATCCCTGAGTTGGCTCCAAGCAAGTATGGATATTAAAGGGTGTCTATCTCTGGCTCCAGATCTGGAGTTAGGGTTTTATATCAAGTCTGTCTCTATTAGCAACAGGTCAGAATCCTGCAGTCATGTGGTGGGTTTACCCTGGCTGGATAACAAAGCTGCTCTATCACTCACCTCCTCAACTGGAAAGAGAAGAGAAAATATAATGAAAGGCTTGTGGGTTGAGATAAGGACAGGGAGAGATCATCATGGGCAAAAGAGACTCAACTTTGTAAAATTAGCTTAATTACCAATCAAATCATGAGTAGGGTAGTGAGAAATAAAACCAAGTCTTAAAAACACCTTCCCCCTACTTCTCCCTTCTTTCTGGGCTCAACTTCCCTCCAAATTTCTCTACCTCTTCCCCTCCAGTGGTGCAGGGGGACAGGGAATGGGGGGTTGTGATCAGTTCATCACACGTCTCTGCTGCCCCTTCCTCCTCAGGGGGAACACTCTTCACACTCTTCCCCTGCTCCTGCATGCGATCCTCAGTTCTCCACAACCTTTTGCAACATGGGTCCTTCCCATGGGCTGCAGTTCTTCATGAACTGCTCCAGCTTGGGTCCCCCATAGGGTCACCAGTCCTGCCAGCAAACCTGCTTCAGCATGGGCTCCTCTCTCCACAGGTCCTGCCAGGAGCCTGCTCCACTATGGGCTTACCACAGGGTCACAGTCTCCTTTGGGCATCCACCCACTCCAGCGTGGGCTCCTCCCTGGGCTGCAGGTGGAGATCTGCTCCACCATTAACCTCCACAGGCTCAGGGCACAGCTGCCTCACCATGGGCTGCACCACAGCTGCAGGGGAATCTCTGCTCCAGCGCCTGGGGCACCTCCTCCCCCTTCTTCTTCACTGACCTTGGGGTCTTCAGAGTTGTTTCACATATTCTCACTCTTCTCTCCAGCTGCAATTGCTGTTGCATAGCAGTTTTTTCCCCTTCTTAAATATGTTACCCCAGAGGTGCTACCACCATCACTGATGGGCTCGGCCTTGGCCAGCGGTGGGTCTGTCTTGGAGCCAACTGGCATTGGCTCTGTCAGACAGGGGGGAAGTTTCTGGCAACTTCTTACAGAAGTCACCCCTATATCTCCACTTCTACAAAAACCTTGCCACGCAAACCCCATACAAGTAATTAACAAAGTTGGAGTTAATTAAATTTCTTCCCCACTAGCCTTAACAGGTGAGTGAAAAGGTGACTGCATATGCAGTCTAACAGTCTTTATGGAAGGGTGAACTGAATGATTATATATATATATATAATAAATAATTATAAATAGTTATAATGATCTAATCAGCTGTTGGCTAATTCTCATTTTCAGATCAAGTCCTATGTTAACTTTTCTACTGGTTACATTATGCAATTCAAGGGGTAATCTGCTTAGCTTTTCATACTCATTGAAAGATGTATGATATATATATTTAAAAAAAAAAAAACAAAACACTCATTTTTGCCCTTAAAGATAATAATTTTCAGGATTTTGTATCATCTGTAATGCTGGATAAAATCTGGATACACTGCAGTTTAGTAATCCCTAAAGTGCTGCTTTTCAGGCCAAAGAAGCAATGCAGAAAATTTTGTGAGGTCATCAACAGAAAAGGCTCTGTGTTGGAGAATGATAAAAAGTGATTTTAATAATGAAGTTTGGAGTTGCAGTATATAGAGAGAGCTTAATGCTCCTCGTATACATTAGTGAAAGGGAATTTTGCCACTCCAAGGATGGAGGAGCCAGGGCTTTGACCATGGGAAGGGACTGAATCGCCATGGGAAGCTGTTGAAGGTACAAAGTTTTCTAGGTTTGTCTGTCAGAGAGAAGGACTGGGCACTCCCATGGGGCTGGGCTGCCTACACGTGCCTTCATCCTCATGCGGTAGCTCTGCTTCCGATAGTGACTTTCCTGATTTTGCAACAGACAATGTAAGCAGGAGGGGCGTAGTCACATAACAGCCTTCAGCACTCTGCTGTCCTAAGGAAGCACCAACTCTGCCCCTGCTCACTGCTGGTGACAGTGTTAATTACAAGGTGTCCCCATGGCAGACAAGTTCCTACTCCTAGGATCAGTGCCCAGTATCACCTTTTGAATGTGTAAAGCAATATTTTTGCAATCACTGCATACAGGAATGCAATAAAAAAAAATACAAGCACACATATCCAGTGTAGAAGGATCCTCATTTTGCTTCCCAACAAAAGACTTGTTTCAAGTATCAAGGGCAGAGACTCAGTTGCTATAAACTGCTACATGGTATGGACATTCAGAATTCATTTGAAATTCACAGATCTATGATAATTTTCAAATCACACATAGCAGAGCAGAGTAGCTGTAATTAGTTGTTTTGTGGTGTACATAGATGGCTGGAGCAAGGGAGGGCTGCGTTATGCAAGACAAGCAGGCACCCATCTGGCTGCAGGCATGTAAATGGACAGTGTGTAACTACTAGATGACACCAACAAAAATTGGTGCATGATGAAGACAGGGAATGCTGGATGATGAAATAACATAACAGCAAGAACATGGTTTAGTATCAACTACTCAGGTGTGCATTTTATATAAAAAAGAAGACATTGGTAGCACCAAACTCAGTATGAATTTACAGCTAGGAAAATAAATAGATTTTAGCTGATTTTAGGGCCTTTTTAATTTTCACATTGATCAAATTCAGTTTCCCAGAATGTGCTCACTCATAGCTATACTTGCTTTCTAAAATAGCTTAATGAAAATGTCTGGTTCTCTGTTGTCAAATTGGTTATAGAACCAATCATGAATAGTGTTGGAAGTGGAGTTACACAAAGTTTGGTAACTGAGGTATTTGGGCAGCTAACCTGCTAACTTCAAAAATATATCTGAGTTCATCCTGCTTACTCAGCTATCATTAATGATACTCAGATTCCCTTTCCCTTATTAAATTTCAGCTGACCAGAGACAAGCAATCCCATTTGGCAGGACCTGATGAAACCCATTTTACCAACTGTGAGGAAGAAACAGCCAAAGCAGGGGAAGAAGTCTTGGGCTGATGTACATGCTACATGTCCTCACACAAATATTTCTAAGACGTAAAGACATTTTGTGAATAGTTTGCACACAGAAACAACTGCAGACTGAAAAGATTATTTATTATGAAGGGCTCGATGGGATCTATTTACCACATCAGCTAGAAAAAAGTTTATTATTTCTACATTTTTAATAAAATATTTATCTTTTTGAAGTAGAATCAAATAGGAAAACACTCAAGCTATGTAATTGTCTTCTACTCATGTTGACTGGAAACATCTCAATCTTTGCAACAGAAGCAGTTATTAATTAACAACACTAATTTTCTAGGCTTGTTCAGACTACACTGTTGATTAAACATCCTCAGGACCCAGTAAGAATAAAAAATGAGCGCGTTATGACTTGTCAAACAAACATGACTTTCAGCTACCAGGAAAGTCTTTGAGCTACATGAATACTTACTGCATTCTTACAAAACACAAAACACATGGTGAATCGCCTCCACTTAAAAAAAAAAAAAAGGCAACAAAATTGGATGTAACTAGTCATATGCTTTTTCACTGCTTAAATTATAACTTCTTAATAAACAAGGAAAAGCAGAGATATTGCAAAGAGGTCAACACACATTTGTATATACACCTTTGTGCCCACACATTTATGCAAATACGATCTGCATTTGATTTTCATGAGTGTCACTTCTTCCCTACATTGTTCTAGTTAATTGCTGCATTACTTTCAAAGATAAATAAGTAGTAGGAAATGAAACAAATAACAGAGGAGACAAAGACTGTCTAATTAAATAAGGTATCTACCTTCTCTCTGGTACTCTATTACATCACACTCCCAGAAAATATTTTCTGAAAATCCATTTGTTCCAGATATCTCCTCCTCTCCAGCTAATGCATAGCTTATTCTGCTTTTGAAACACTTCAGTCTTAATATTTTAACCAGTTCACATTGGAACATTTGTCTGGATCCATTCACGTAGGTTAGAAATGGCAGACATCCAAGCACAAATCCTTGCAGCACTCTGAAGAGTATTCTTGCTGACATAAGAGACCTTTTATTTTTTTGTGCTAGCTGTTTCTTAACCTAAGCCCATGCTTTCTTTTTTTGGGATGCTGGACCTGCACTATGTGCATGAAGACAAAGAAGCCTGTAAGAGATCATTTATACTACCTGCAAACTCAGGTGCACTGGACCACAAAATGTTCCTCTGACTCATTTCCTCTGCACTGCCCTTAGAAATAAAGCTTCATCTCCTTGTCTGCTCTATCCTCTTTACTACCAAAAAAGTACAGTAATTTGTTGGCCTATAATACAGCGCACATCAAGGATTTGGACTCCATTGTGTTAGAAACTACACAAACGATGACAAAAAAAATTCCTTGCTCTAGAAAGCTTGAAGTTCTGTGAATTAATGTGTGCTAAGTTGCAAAACACTAATGGAATATGCGGGAGAGCTGAGCACACACACGACCAATGTGATCAAGCAATGCCCGTTTATTACAACTAAGAAAGCCCTTTTATAATGTTCTCCTGCACACGTGAGTAACATACAGTACAAGTCCTCAAGACTGGACAGTTAACTTAGCCCGCTCTTTAAACATTCTTATGATTGGATAAAAAGTGCCACATCAGCCTTGCCAGGCTTCCTGCCTTGTGTAACTTCCTCTTCCGTCCCAACCCCTCCCAGGGGTTGTTTGTCTCCTCGAGTTTCTCCCCCCTCATTCAGGGTGACATCCTTATAGCATTCTTGCTCAGGCTGAGGCTCTTATCCGTCTTGTTCTCACGCAGGATTGCTCACATGGCCATTCTCTCGCAGAAAGTCCTCTAGAATCCCAACAGGAATAGACCAGTTCGGAATTTGCTATGTCTTCCCTTCATTTGGTTCTTATGGAAAACAAGGAATAGTCTCAGTTCACTAGCAGCCAAGCTGAAATCAGGTAGCAGGGAATCATAACAGAGACAAATTTTGTGGTAGACTTGAAGAAGGCTGTATTAATGTCTGTGGAGAGCACAGAAAAAGCATTTGCAGGGACTGTATACAATTACCATAAATTCATGATGACAAAGGTATTACCCTTCAAATGACAAAGGCTGACATAACTTAAGGATCAGATGATGAACAGTCACAAAGATGTAAGATCCATTCAAGCTTAGCAGCCCCATAAGTGTGTACTGTTAAGACACGGTAACGGAAGGAGAGAGATGGCTGCCCATTTGTGTAGCTGCTTGCAACTCCACAGCCCAAGGAACTGGGTTTCCATTTGCACTTGGATCGATTAAGGAGTGCTGTGGAAAGCTCAAGCTGCTCTCTGTAGAGCTGTAACACAATACATCAGGTTGTCTACCCCCACATCCTGACAGGGTCAATGGCACAATAAAATAGAGTGACAGCTTTTCTAGCTCATCTCCTCTCCTCTCATTCCATCAAGACATTTGCCTTCTAGAAACCATTCACACAGGAACACTTACTCCTTGCTGCCCAGCACTTTTGCTACTGCAGACATAAATCAGAGGCAGCTATTACACTCTGATCTCATGCTCCAGGGCTCCAGCAGCCCAGCCAGGACAGCAAACCAGGAAGCCTCCAGGACATTCTATCCAGCTTACTGCCAGGCTCTGTTCTCCCACCCTGCCAGATCATCTGCTCCCCCAGCTTCTGCCTCCCACCTTTTATTGTTACCACATGCAGAGAACTGTAACTGTTCAGCTGGTATTTCCTTGGAGCAACAGTTATTTCATTGGAGGGGTTTCTTTTTTTTGTTATTATGGGGCAGGTCACAGAACATGACTGTACAGAGGGCAGGAAATGGGGCACAGGCATAACCAATCCCTATGTGCAGACAACATAAGAAAATGGCCTAGGAGCATTCAAAGGAGAATTAAATTGGATGCACTGCTTTTTTTCTGCATGCCTCAGTTAATGCTTTCCCAGGAGGCGATGGGGGCCTACTTGATCGACAGCCAGAAGCATGAGTTAATTCTACATCTCTCTACAAGAAAACTTGGAAGATCTTATTAAAACAAGAAAAGCCCAGCCTTTTATAAAGGTCCTCATGCAAAGACTGCCAGGCAGAGACTGTACAATGCCTCCACCGTAACTTTATACTGACCCCCACTGTTCACATACTGTGAATACAGATGGGCCTGGGACAGCCTGGATTTCCCGTACATGCAGAAAAGTTAATGTACAGGACAGCTGCTTCTTCCCGAAGCTGCTGGCAATCACTCCACAGTGGAGTTGCTCAGCATTTGGAGACACACAGGACATAGGCTGGAATACCTGAGGAATTACTCTGATTCAGTTGCTGCATGCCAGGAAATCTGGGACAAACATGAGAAAAAAGTTAGAATCCACCAAGGAAAAGTTTTCAGGCAGGAGGAGGATGCATCTGAGATAACCTAACTATGCAGTACCTATAGTCTATAAGAAAGCAATCTTTCAGCCTGTCCACAG
The DNA here is from genome assembly GCF_965140245.1 of Athene noctua. Classification (NCBI taxonomy): domain Eukaryota; kingdom Metazoa; phylum Chordata; class Aves; order Strigiformes; family Strigidae; genus Athene; species Athene noctua. The sequence goes on along the minus strand of NC_134038.1, from coordinate 22,239,453 downwards.
GACCTGGGGATGACTCAGCCAATCATTGGGAAGGGAGGTGGCCAATCCTTCCAACTTCCAGCCTTGTCCGTGTTTCCCAGTCACACTGGTTTCCACTCTCCGCTCCTCCACTTCTCCCTGGGATTCACTCACTGTTATCCTCTCTCCCCACACATGTGTTTACTCACCCTCCTGACCTACATAGAGCTCTGCCCGTCCTGCACGCAGTTCCTCCATCCCCTCCCTGTGGTCATTTGTAAACACCATTTCTGCCCTTTCTGAGAACTGAACATTTTTTGAATGCTCCACTGCACACAGACTATGCATCTTTTTATACCACCCACCTTCCCCCTCTCGCCTTCCCAAATCACTTTTCACCCAGAACATAAGGAGCTTTATTTTTTCCCCCTTTTTTTCTGATTATGGCTCCAGCAGCCACTGCCTTGGGTTGAGTCAGGGTCACTTCCACTTTCCTGTGGAAAAATCTGACCATCTCACATAAAAACTGGCAGGCAAAAGGTCTCATTACAGTTTTGGTTTGCAAGTGATGGTGACACTCCCCTGCTTAAAGAACTTCCCCCTTTTATTATCCCCCCCCCCTTTTTTTTTTTTTTTTTTTTTTTAACAAATGCAGTTCTGCATGTTATTGTTTCTGTAGAACAGTGACTGAGAAGCTTTAGCTGGTGTAAGCTTCAGCCATTGGGAAGCATAATCAAAACACATTTTTATTTCTCTGGGTTTCTGGAAAACTGCAGCAGAATGTAACAAACCCTAAGAAAATATATTTTTAGCAGAGGGCTTTATCCCAGAAATCTTTTACCAATACTGTACCAAACATGCTGTGCTGCCTGGGGCACCCCACACTCCCCTGGTGCCCAGGCGGCTGTCAACTGTTTCCAGAGCTCTGACCTTTCAGCAAAAGTCGACTGGAGCTGGCATTTTGCCCCAAGATGAGTTGTGATACCAAGACTGGAGAAAAAGGGAGGAGAGCATTAAAGGTAAAGAAATATTTATATGAAGGTGGAAGGTGTCATCATATTTTTTAGTGACTGGTAGGTGCTGGGAAGGTTTTAGTGACAGGAGGAGCAACAGATACACCAATCTATAAATTCCTTTCTGAAGACCAAGATATAAAATAAACAGAGTGAAAGGATGCCAGTATGTGAATTTGCCTTGTGAATATCAGCTTGATCATTCCTGGAAATAAGTTTCTTCTTTCTTGACCTCTTAGAAGAGCTCAGGCTGCTGTTTCTCTGATGCAGAGTTCAAGATTACGTTACATTTTGGTGTGTTCAAGGTCAGCAGTCAGGCTATGTGAGCCCACATGCTTCTTACTAAAAAGAGACTCATGGTGTACTGCAGAGCTGTTTAACTAGGTGTCATGGTTTTAGTCCAGAGGGAAACTGAGTACCGTGCAGCTGTTCATGCACCTCTTCCCCCCAGCACTGGGAAGGAGAAACTGAATCAGAAGTGTCAGGAATCAAGATAAGGACAGAGAGAGGTGTCTCACCCATTAGGTCATGGGCAGAAAACAGACTTATTAGGGGAAGAAAAAGGAACATCACTTTAATACATATACTAAAATAGAGTGGGACAGTGCGAAGTGTTCCCACATCCTAAAAACAGCTTCCCCCCATCCCTCCCTTCTTCCCAGGCTCAGGTTTTTTTCCCAATATTTCTACCTTCTGTCTCCAGTGGCACAGGGGCAGGGGATGGGGTGCAGTCCGTTTGCTGTTTCTTCCTCCAAGGTGGGGGGGATGGACTCTTCTGCATTCATCCCCCTGCTCCATGTGGCATCCCTCTCATGGGAGACAGTCCTCCAGAACTTCACCATGAGTCCTCCACAAACTCTCTTCACCGTGAGTCCTCCCCATGGTATGCATTATTCTCAAGATGCTCCGGTGTAAGTCACCCCCTCGTGTTGCGTTCCTCCCAGTGCTGAACTACAACAGTGGGGGTTTCTTCTTCTCACAGAGTCCCGAGGGTTCTTCACAGGTGGATTTCTGTTCTACCGTGGACCTCCATGGGTGGCAGGGAGGGTGGCCTTACCCTCTCACCACGGGATACAGGGGAGTCTCTGCTCCAGCGCTCCTCTTCCCCTTCCTCCTCCTTCCTTCCACTGACCTGGTGTTCGCAGAGGTGTCCTCATAACTCCTCCTCACAAGTCCCAACCCCCTCTCAGATTCCCCTTCTTAAAAATGTTATCACAGAGGCACAGCGACCATCACTAATTGGTTCAGCCTTGGCCAGAGGCAGGTACAGCTTGGAGCTGGGGGAGCTTCAAGAAGCTTCTCACTGGGGGCCACTGCTGTAGCCCCCTCCCCACTATGAAAACCCCCACCACACACAAACCTAGCACACAAGGTCAGTTCGTTCAAGTAGAGTTCTCTTTTTCAAAAAGATTGTTTGCAACACAATCACAAATGTTCTCTGCAAACTGAATTTGTCATAATAGTTGATGTCTGTATATATATTTGTTTCCAGTAGTTTAAAAGTAATAAATACTAGGATGTTAAATCACAATAAAAGGGAAATTTTTTTAGTCTTCTACCAACAGAGCAAGTCTGCTGCTTAACTGGAAGCCCAGAGGAGCAGAATAGCTCACTGAACTTCAGATAAAACCAAATGCAGGCTGAGAAGATCTGCATTGAGTAAAGAGAAATATAACGCACATATGAAAAGCAGCAACTCTATTTCCTATTTGAAAATTTTATATAATATTTCTGTAATATGACTGAACTTAAAATTAGACATCTGTTTAGACAGATTACTTAGCACCTTGGCACAGATGTTCTGTGTTTTTTATTATAGCGCTTTAATTAAAGAACATTCATCAGCATTCACTCAGTGTGGTTAAGTGCCACTTTGAATAGAGCTGCACGGGGAATGAGTTCTGTGAGCCATTTGTAATAGCAGCTTTAAATCAGATAGCAATGGTGAATGATTGCCACAAAACCACTCACTGAGTGAAGCAAGAGGTCGGGAGGGGACTTGCACCCTCACATCTGTGCAGCAGATGCTGACACACCTTCTGCCCCTGCTGCTATCCCCAGTGTCCCTGGAGGGAGGGGAGCAGGCGCTGAATAAACCAGCCAGGGCCTCTCCTCTGGTTCCTGCTATGGCTCTACCCCTCCTGCTGCTTTCTGCTGTCTTCCTACTGGCTTCCCAGCAATATGTATGCTTTACCAGTAAGGGGGTTTCAAAGTAGAAATGGAGGCAAGAGGTAAGGGTCATATCAAATTTACCTTAGCTAAGCAAGGTGAACTACATGATGCTTGCCAGGGATGGTTTGGAGTAGTTCTTCAGAAATATGTGTCAGGTGATGTAGTCCAAAAAACAAATTCTTAAACACTGTGAATCAAGGATAAAAGTTTACAAGTTTAATTCCAAAGTATTTCTGGCAATTCAGTGCAATTCATCTCACAAACGTCTCACGTCAGCCCCTTGCAGGTGCAGCATGTCTTCTACCCTGGGCTCTGCCTGGCAGAGACCTGCAGAAAAGACTGCTGTGTACCACAGAAATGTGGTGGGTGGGTTTGATTTGTAGAGAGCCTGTAATTTGCTTCCTATCTCTTTTTAAACCCATTACATCCCTAACAAAGGAAGCTGTCAGCTGAAGTGATTTTGTCAGCCAAATTTGAGAGACTGCACATTTTATGACCATTAAAGTTTCCTGTAACTTCTCACTTGAATTCTCCCATGTCTGAGAACATGTTTTTTTTTTTTTTTTTCGTTTGTCAAATTCCAAAATAAGCAGCAGCAGTGATAAGAACTTGTCAGCTCAACAGGAAAAGAACTGGGGATTTGTTCCCTGGGTTATTTCTACTCTTTTAATCTAATGAATGTTTAGTATAAAATGCATAGACAATCTATGTCATTAGGTTACACTCTCACCCTCTCTTATGGCACTTCCATTTTTGACCCTATGGGTTTGGTTTGTGTTACCCACAGAGGCAGTTTCTCAGGTGTAGGAGGAGAAATATGTTCCCCAAAGCTTAATTTCACCCCAGTAGTTATGGTACTTTTCTGGATCATGTAAGGTGCACACCTGTGTCAGGCCAAGAGGGTGCTGAATCTTAAACTCCTCTAAGGCATAGTCTCACTTTAAGCAGAAAATTCCCAGCCTGGGCCTAAGTGGGGAGTAGGCTTACGGCAGCCTGAAGCTGGTGCGTCAGCTTTTGCTACCCATACGTGCTTTAAGTAGACACATTTATGGTCTCCCAATGCAGTGCTCTGTTGGGAATTAGGTCGCTCAGCCACTGAGCACAGAGAGCAGCCAGCTAACGTGTATCCTGAGGTCCACCTTGCCAGGTAGGATCCCAAATTACTTCTTTTTATTAAACCCACAGTTTCTTCTGAAAGTGACTCTTAGTTGGACACTTCTCTGCCATTTGTGTTTTTCAAACTGCTGTCAGTATCTAACCATTAAGGACAGAAGCCTGCCCTTTTCCTTTGTGCTAAGCAGAGCACATAGCAGAGCTTTCCTCTGTGCTAAGCAGAGCAAGAAGCACAGTGCTCCCTAATTATCCTGCTGGAGCACCCCAGGATAACTTGCTGGAGCTCTGGGGGAACATACACAGTAACTCTTAGAATTTTTTCTAAAACAGTCTTGTGAGTCTCTTTCTACATGTGTCCTTTCTCTTTACACTTCCGATTTTTTTTTCTGTTCTATGTCAGTAAAAAATCTAGTTTCAGAATTCTGCTTATATATGCTTTGATTCCTGTTATATGCTGATATAGCAGAAAAACAATGGAATGGTTATGATGGCTTAGTCTCTGTTCTGCTTTTGAAGATGTTAAGAAATCTGGGAGACTCTCTATTTTGGAATGCGTTTCTCATACTTCGATCCCTACCCTGATGTCCATAAAAGACTTTCTCAATCAAAGGCGAAACCCTGCATGCCTGGCTTCAAATGCTGCTGTTTACCTTTCATAACTACATGAATCAACAAGTTGGATAAATATTTTTCCATGAGGAAGGGATGAGAGAAAGATGGAAAGAATAACATGTGACAGGTCTCAGTGAGTTCACTCGATGTATTACTGGAAGGCATTCAAATACTTCAGTGAGAAAAGCAGGTGGAGACAAGAATGGAGGTAAGAAGCATTGAGTGTTCATGATGGCAGGAAGCGCTTTTTTGAAACTACTAGAAAGACTAAAGCAACCTCTTGATTTTCTAATATGCAGGGTAGGATATTTTGTGTGTATGGCTACTTAAAACAGAGTTTGATGGGATCCAATCTTCAGTTAAATATCAGTGTGGCTGTATGTTAAGATGTCATATTGCAAGACTAGGTAATTTCTCATCAAATGTCCTCTTAAAAAACAAAGCACATAAGAGACCATTTCCTGCCTAAAGTAGCTGAGGAATCTGATCCTACAGGAAGGCAGCCATTTTGCAGGATAATTCACAGTTCAGTCATTTTTCACTTGTCATATTCCTGACTTGCTTTGTACCTTATGGCAGAGTGGTACCTTGCCCTCCTTTCAAATGTTAGGCCTGTTATCCCTCCTGACTCCTACATTTAGCCACTCCATCATTTTTACCTCTGGATAGCATCCTGCATGCACACTGGGATGAGCTGGTGTAAGCAAAATACATTTGTTTTGGGTAAATTTCCTCATCCCTTTAGAAAGATGAAGAAAAAAAAATCATTAAAACTTTTTTTTTTTTTTACTTGTTTTGGAGTAGGGACAAAATAGATTTGAGATCTTTTTCCTAAATCTTATCTCCATTTTATTTTGGTATTTTCAATACAAACCAATTCTGAATTAAATAAAAATCAGAGCATTTCTCAAAATTACCTTCAGTTGAAGGCTGAAACATGAAATATTTTAATTCTATCCCCATCAAACGTTCTCTATCTCAGAAATGGTCTGCTGCTGACAGTTCAGATCCAAAGTACTCAGGTACACAAACTTCTTTCCTATCACCCTCCCTCCTACCCTGCCTCACTATAACATTCCCCTGTGGTTTTGCAGATGAATCTTTGAGCCCTGGGATTATCATTAATCACCTGCAGGACAGGATTCTCTCTTTTTCCTACACTCAGTGCCATCAGGAGCAAAGACATCTTCTCCAAAAGAGTGGGTTGCTGTTTCTGCTCCCTTCAAGCTACTTTGTCCATGACAATGATCCAGTGTGGGTCAGAGTTAATTTCATTTTTTCTGCTTTCTGACTTAGTTTCAAAAGTCCTTTTAGGCCTGTATCCTAGCTAAAAGTAACTTAAAGTGTCTACATTTATAAGAGAAAGTATTAAAAATAAAATGCAAAAATCCCTTAGTAGTATTTGCAACACAGAAAGAGAGAAAGACAGTGGTCCCCATCAGTTTGAATGAATGTAGAGCAAAGCATAGACAAAGCTCTGTCTGCTATCCCTCTCCTAGAACCCACAATGGTCAGTGAGATAAATCGTGACATACTGGAACAGACATGCAGGGCTTAGTTATGTAAGCTTCGTGGGTCAGGGAATTTACAGACTACCAAAACCAAATGCCAACATGCAGACTAGTGATCTCCTTTTTAACAAGCTTGGCTACAGGAGTAGACAAAGAATACAGCAGCCTGCAGTATTTTGGAGAGGTTTTTTCCAGCATGATTTAGTTATTCTTAGTACCGACATAGAAACAGAAAAAGGTGCACATACATACAAACAGCAGCAAAGGACTAAGGGTGCTATCTAGCATCCTGATACTGTTAGCAACAATAGTTTATAAACTGTAAAACTGAAGCTGTCGCCAAAGGACAATTCTGAAATTCTAGATACAGGTCTTCAGCAAACTGAAAGACACAGAGATAACTTTAAAAGTAATGCATTTCCCTCAGCAGCAGCAGAAGGTATCTCAGTGTGCAAACAGCATCATGGTCAGAGCCTGACCGCTGAAAGAAACAGGCTCAACAACAGAAGAGTGGCTGGAAGTTACATGCAGTGGCCTATACACAATCCTTTTCCACCAATCCTGTTGCCATTATGCTAAGATTCTGAATCACATTTTTATTTAGCAAACAGATTTGTGTCATTGCAAAGAAAATTCTGGACATTAATAGATTTATATATACATATATATTTGGTTTCACAAGAACAATTTATGATTTGTTATGGAAAAAAGAAAACTTAAAAAAAATTGTCTTAATTGTCTTTCCTGTCAGAAATGTAAATTTGGAGCATTGCTGCACAGAGGCATTAATATGTAGTGTAGAGTTCACTGTAAGTGTGTAAATAATCTTAGAAAAAAGTGGCGCTGAGAGAATCTTGGTTTGAAAATTGGTTTTCATGATGGAATGAATATGGAGCTGGTTAGGTTCATATATTAGAGCACAGCATAACTACTTTTTTTAAAAAAAAAAACCGTCCTGAGTTTGTGCACACAAAGCCTGTCAGCTAGATCCCTGCATGCAGAGACAAGGAAAACCTTTGCTTGATCAACCAAAGAGAAGTGTCCACAGGAGCTGTGCAAATATATATAAACGGAACTGTACCTATATAACATGAGTCACTGATTCACGGGTCGCCACAGGGGAAGAACAGTAATAATTGGGATGCAAGACCTATGCTCTGGACATCACTTTGCTGCATGGGTTCTGTCTGTTCATTGTGTCGTAAATACTACACTCACTTCATGAAAATACCAGGTTGCCTAAATAACAAAGCTGATTAGAATCGTTTCACGGACACACACACACGCAGTACCTCATTTTTCGCCTGCAAGGGGTTAAATCTTGCACTAAGAAGAGAACATGCCACTGTTTCTTTGAATTTCTGGACCGATTCCTAATCTGTAAATGCCGTCCGTGTGTTTCTACCTGCAACAGAAGTGAAAACCGTAGCTGGCGCGACGATGTGCTCAAAACTACCCGGGAAGGCCCGGCGGCGGCCGCAGCTCCGCGCGCCGGCGGCTCCGCGCTGGCGCCACAGCGGCCCCTCGCGGCGCCCGCCCGCGCGCGCGCCGCGCTCCCGCCCGCCCGCCCGCCCGCGTCGCGGGGCGGGGTGAAGGAGCCGCGGGTGGTAGAGCCCGTCCCTGAGTGTGTTTTCTGAAACCAAGTGTTGAACCCTGGCGGTGAGCCGTGATACCGACTGCAAACTGCCCGAAGGGGCTGGGGCTGCCGGCTGAATTACGCGCCTTTTAAACTAAGCCGAAAGAATCGGAAGGGCGATGCGAATGCCCGCCGGCCAAGCCAGACTCTTCCCTAAGAGACTCGTCTCAATCAGGTCTAAAAGTCTCATGGTTTTGGCTCCAGCCCAGGAGCCCATCCCTGTTCCAGTACGTCATGCCGCCTGCTCCTAACTTCATTGTTCCAGGTGACAATTTCCCGGCGCTTCGCACCCGGAATGTGGCTGTGCGCGGGCGCAGACAACTGGGGAAAGGTCCCTGGGCGAGGAGAAACGGGGAGAGAGGGGAGCGGGAGCTGTGGGAGGGAGACAGCCTGCCGAGGAGTATAGCATAGGCAGGCAGCTGCCCATGTGCCGACTGTTTATCTCATGTCTCAGATTAGTGTCCCTTCACTAATGCCAAACAGGTAACATCCATATTCATCCGTGAATGAACAGCTAAACAATAAAATGTGTTCTGGCAGAAATCGTGGAAGATAGAAAATTATGTTTTCTCTCTCACACACTTTGCATTCATCTGACCAAATTCAAAGTCTGTTCTGTGGATGTGTACATCTGTGAATCCTGTGTGTTTAACACGTTGCTTTCATCAGTTACAACTTACTGAGCTATTCAGTAAGTATTATTTACGTGTGCTGAAGCAACCCAAGCTGCAGGAGTGGTTCTTCAGAAGTACATCTCGGAAGTGGATCCTTCAGGTAACAGAACACATTCTGCAGCATACGAACACCATCAATCACAATGAAAAATCCATGGACAGACTATCTCTGGATTGAGCACTTGAGGTGTATTTTACAAACACACTAGTTGGGTTATCTGTATTAGCATAGCAGCCAGTGGCATCTGAGTTTGGAACGGGGTTGCATCATGCTGGAGATTGAATAACCTTTCAATAAGCATGATTTTTGTCCTGAAGACTGTGGACAAATTGAAATCAAAGTGTGAGTAGCGTGGGAGACTAACACCAGAGTCGTACAGACTGTAGGCTGAGAAATGAAACAGTAATAACCCCACAGTTTAACTGAACTGCCATCACAATGCTATAGCAGACCTGCAGTGTCTGGATCTAGAACTAGACCACAGCTAAAGTTTCATCCCAGCTGACAGGGACTGTCAGCTTTTGTGGTGTCTCCTAAACTATTGAGAGATATACTCTTATTCGTTATCACTGTCTTGGAAAACAACTTCAATGCATCATCCCAGTTCCCAGCCTCAGGGACAGTGGGTGTCCAAAGCATGCTTCCCGCCCCTAAAACATGGCAGTGGAACTTGGTGGAAACTAGAAGAATGGACTGGGATAGGTCTTGTTCTATAACATGCCTTCAGTGTCCTGACATCTGCTTTGCCCATCACAGGTTGACTGACAGTAAACTTTTTTTTGCAGCCAATAGCTCTGCCAAGCCATTTCTGACAACCCTGTACACTGTATAGGCTGAATCATGTAGGCTGAGTAGTGGTACAGTACAAAAAACATAGTTATTTGGATGGTTTTCCATTTAATTTCCAATTTTGTTTCTACAGTAGAGGCTGAATATGACAAACAGATTTCTGTAAACTCTTTAATACTTATGAAAGCTGTTCGGAGTTCAAGTTCCTGAAGCTGAAGACCTTCAGCCAAAGTTGTGCAGCAGTACTCTGGATACTTATTCTCCTGAAGAATTTTTCCAGAGATTTCCTTTGTATGGCCCTCATTTTTCCCTTGGACTTCTAAAGTTTATAACAAGCAATTTTTAATAGTTTCAGCTCATGAGTCTTGGTGTATTTATTCAACAACATAAAAGAGCTGCTCATCATCCAGTTTTGTTAGTGTCTCATAGCTCTAATCTTGACCTAGTTTGTGGGTGTTTTATTTATCGACAGCATGCTATGCAAACAGCCTCATCTCAGAGGGGTTCCAAGCACAGGCTCAGTCCAAGAAGATGCAGCTTCTCTAGGGCATGCCCACCTCCCCCATTTTTGTTTTTGTTTAGCTACTCCCTCCCTCCTAAAAGGTCTTTCAAGCTTCATTTTTCCTTGACAGTATTTCTATCTTTCTTTCATTGAGAAACATTGCCAACAACATATACTTACAGTGAGTGTCTCCTTTCTCCTACAAACCGTGACTACAAATCACAGGCACAAATCTTGCAGCATTATTTGGAAGTGTCCATGATGGTATGACTCATTTCTCAGCTGAGATTGCAAATGCTTTGCAAGCTGGGGCTTTGCATTTTTCCCATCTTTCAATAAAAATAATCTAGGAAAAGAGACTGTCTGGAGCACCAAGGAAGGAGGAGCAACAGAAACTCTGAAAGTAAGTTGAAACATATCCCTACCTTCATGAAGATCCACACATAACAATGTAAATTTGTTACACTGGGCTTCCTGGTGCTTTATGGCACCTCTAATTTAGAGAAGTGACAGAAGTATTAAGTGAATGAAGATCTAGACATGAGCCAGTAATGTGCAGTCACAGCACAGAAAGCCAACTGTGTCCTGAGCTGCATCAAAAGAAGCAGGGCCAGCAGGTTAAGGGAGTTGAGTCTCTCCCTCTACTCTGTCTGCTCTGGTGAGACCCCACCTGGAGTACTGTGTCCAGCTTTGGGGTCCTCAGCACAGAAAAGACATGGACCTGTTGAAGTGGGTCCAGAGGAGGGTCACAAAGATGATCAGGGGCTGGAGCACCTCTCCTGTGAGGACATGCTGAGAGAGTTGGGGTCATTCAGCCTGGAGAAGAGAAGGCCCTGGGGAGACCTTATAGCGGCCTTCCAGTACTTAAAGGGGGCCTACAGGAAAGATGGGAACAGACTTTTTATCAAGGCCTGTTGCAATAGGACAAAGGGTAATGTTTTTAGACTAAAAGAGGGTAGATTTAGATTAGATCTAAGGAAGAAATCTTTTACAATGAGGGTGGTGAAACACCAGAACAAGTTGACCAGAGAGGTTGTAGATGCCCCATCCCTGGAAACATTCAAGGTCAGGTTAGATGTGCTCTAAGCAACCTGATCCAGTTGAAGCTGTCCCTGCTTATTGAAGGGGGTTGGACCAGACTTTAAAGGTTCCTTCCAACCCAAACTATTCTATGTTTCTATGATTAAGCCATTAATGTCAACATCTGAGAACAGGCTTCAGCCAAAAGACATAAAAACCCCAAAACCACAGCCAAAGAAAAACATGACATTTCATAGCTGCATGTAGAAAGAAACTAGCCATTTATGTATTCCACCTCTTGCTATACATTTATGAGAAGCTCAGGTAGGTGGGCTCCCAGCAAATTCTGGTCTCAGAGCAGGTGCTGCCTCCCTCTGCCCACAATTTACTTACAGATTGAATTTACTTTATTATTTTCTCGTTATGTGTCCAGGGTCCACCTTCTGCCCAGGTCTTTGTTTCTACCTCTCCCCCAGCTGTTACCTTCTCAGCATTTCATCAGCATACACTTTCAATTCCCTTTGAGACTATTCATAAAGGTGTAAAGGAACATAAATTCACAATTTTTCCCCCAAAATACATTAGAGAATTGACTACTTTGCAGTATACTAAAACTGGACTAGTACAAAGAGGCTTTGAAAAGGTCAAATTCTGTGAAAATCCAGTTTCTAACGACATTATATTCAGCTGTGCTTATACTCGTTTTGTGTTCATTTTGTCAGGCTATACTAACAAATGAGTTTGCTGATATTATTTATGGGATAGTAAATCTTATGTGCAACAACATAAAATACATACTAATGAGAAGAAATCCGTCACTGATTTGTATGTTCAGTCAAAACAAAAATAAATATCTGAGACTGTGAATACAAATTCTTAATGAGTCCTGAAGATACACAATTTGAGGATTAAATTATTCATAAAATTTCCACTGCCTTCAAATAATAAGTATATTTCACAAATTTGTAACTCATTTGTGGCTAATTTGTAAGTGGGAAAAGGTAAAAATTGTCATATATGTGATTCTTGCAATTTATTTAAAATAATAACCTCCTAATTTTAATCAATTTAGACTCTTGAAAGTTTCCTAATGAAGCCCACTTCAATTAGTTTCAAGAAGATTTTATCACGTTCTAAGCTGATTTACACTGACATGATTTCCCTGCAGTCAGTGAAGCTAAACTGATTTATTTCTGATGAAGATCTAGCCGGCGACAAGGTACTAAAATGGGTTACGCAGAAGGTGCTCACCGCTGGAGGTGCCTGCAGTGTTGCCCCTGGGGCAGGGGAGCTCTGGCTGGTAGAGGATTCATGCAGTTGTTTCTGTCACGCCCTGGGTCACTGCTCCTTGGCATATCCAGTGAAAGAGGGGGTTGTTGGGTATAATCCTAACATGGCATAGAGATGACACAGTGGAATTCATTGCACCCATTTCTCATCGTATTTTGAGCATCTGAGGGTCACAGAACAGGAATCTGTATTTCTCCAGACTCCATCCCTTCAGCACAGTGAGATCTCAGATTTTGCAGTGAAGATGTCACTCCTGTAGTACATCTAACATGTACTAACATGTAATTTCACTTTATCAGGCACTTAGTGAGGGATGCTTTATTTTTGTATAAATCTTTTTACAAAATCTTTGCATTCTCAGCAAATTAATGGAATTGGAAAGAGAGAGAGAGGAAGAAGTGAACAACAGAAGGCAAAACCAGAAAGAGAAATTAAATGAAATCCAGGAGGAAAATAACGGAGGGAAAGGAGACAATTAATAAATATAATTATGACTTGAATATAGTTAATGAATATAGTGGTGCTGTGGTCATCAGCAGAAGGCTATAGCATTCAATAGAGATTGTCAGCTTTTATGATTAAAATCTCCTAGAAAAGAGTTTGTCATTAGATGTTTGCCCTTGTTCTGCCCTCACATTATCTTCTTTCTTATCCTCACAGCTCTCAGGCCATGCTGCCATTCAGTTCCCTGGGGGGGGTTGACCCCTGTCCTCTTCTCTTCTGCTCTCTCCCAGCCACATTTCTGCTGCTTTTATCACTCCTAAGGCTTGTGGAGAGGCACAGCTTGCCCAGCCAGGACTTCTGCACCCAGGAGCAGAAGTGGGCTTGCCTCTCTGTTACTCACAGGTGATATTAAAGAGAGCAGGAATGATGGTTGTAACAGCCTCCCCACTTCCTCAGTTCTGCATGAACAGGCCCCAAAGGAGAAGAAATTAATTTCTTTCATCTCTCACAGTTCCCCCTGTTGGCTGCAACCCTTTCGGAGGGAAATGTGGGGAAAGCAGTCAGGTACACAGTGGTCCCACCACACCATGCTGGGAAATGATGTGCTTTCTGCAGCCTGTCATGCACGCTTTTCGTCTTGAAATATATAATTAATAGTAATATGCACTGTAAGTAATCATGAGAGACTGAAACCTCTTTTCAACCACGTGCTATGTCCCTCCACCCTCAATCTAAATACACAAAATAAGGAGGGCGCTGGGAGGCACCGACAGCTGGGGTGGTTTGCCCAGCACAGGTTAGTGGTGGTTGCAGAAGGAGAATGCAGTTCTCCTGCCTCCCTCGGTCTTATTTACTGAAATTGTCCCCCAATAAAGCAAATAATTTATAGCTCTGCATACTGCTAAACCATTACAGCTCTGGGCTTTTACTTTGAATCATAAAAGTGTCTCAGAGGGTTGAATCGATTCTGTTAAATGACATATCATCAGATGTCTTTTGTGCCAATGCTCTCTTCTCTCCCACTCTGTCCCCCACACCCCTGCCAATGGCTCACTGATTTCTGAAGCAAGGGAGGGAAAAAGAATGAGAATGGATTGCTTCTTTAAATCCTGATTACTAATGCAGTCCTTGGATTTGTCTTATGGATGGTGTTTGGCTTCTAGCAAAGTTGGTGAGTACTACCGCTCTACATCGATGTGGGGGAAATCACTTTGAGTGTACAGATCAATGGCTCAGACACAGAAGCCTTCTGCATGCAGGCTAAACAAAGATCTATTTGAACAAACCACATAATCCATGTTCAGAGAGTTGAAACAAGCTAGTATTTAAACCAGACCTTCATTGTGAATACATATCCGTATCTTCAGTTGGAGCTGACAGAAAAGATCTAGTGGATTTCCTAGAAAAATGACAGTCTGCTATTTGGGAGCTGCCAGAGAATGAGGATGTTTCCTGTACTGATTGATGCTATAAAATACTCACCCACAACCAACTCAAGGGTACTCCTTCCAAGAACACAATGCTTGTGACTTTAGTGGAAATGAGAGATAAGGAGAAGATCCTTCAGGCAGCCTGGAAAGAGAGAAGCATTGAATTCCAAGGGCAAGTGATAACAATTTCTCCAGAATTCAGCCAAAAGATACAAGAAAGAAGGAATTGGTAGAACTTTAAAAAGCCTTTTTAGATTTTAAATCCAAGGCTGTCATCTCCTCTGAAACTGGGAGTTCTACACATAAAAATAAAGATTACCTCCTTTGGGATGCAGATTGAGGGAAACATTCATAACAGATATTACCCTCGTTGTTGCCCCAGGGCGTTCAGATGGATTAATGCCTTGCTTTTTGCTGGCAGAGCCTAGGTAGTGAGTTCCAGTGATGCACACTCTGTGCAGAGGGACTCGTGGGAGTTACAAGCAGCCCACCAAGTCTACTCCATCACGGGGACTGAGACAGATGGTACAGCTGCCAAAGCTGGCGGGGCCAAGCATCTGGTAAATGTGTTGATTTAAAGCAGTTCTCAAGCAGCAGCCGCTGCTGTGGCTGAGACAAGCGCAGTTTGGAGCTGCTTCTCCAGCCGGAGCCCATGGGGGAGCTGGGGCTGTATTGCCACAGCCTCTTCTTGGAAGCGAGTACCAAATGTTTTGGAAAATGAAGAAAAGCAGCCTCCCTTCTGGGCAACCTGTCAGGGACTGCTGATATCGGGGAGGGAGTCATCACCGTGGAAGGTTACTGCTACCATTATTTTGCAATGATATTTAGATTCCTCTAGGAAGGCTCTGGTCAGGCTTTTTTTTTTTTTTTTTTTTTTTCCTTGTCTTTGTCAGTATCTCCTGTCTCTCTTTCTCTCTTTTGAATAAACAATGTCTGGTTTAAATATAACTATAGTTCAGCTTCTGACTATTCATAGCCAGAGATGAGTAATGATTTCCCTGGGGTACAAAGAGCACACAGGGAGAGTTTACCAACCCAAAGCTGAGACTAGAGCTTTTGTGGCTGCACCCCAGCTAGTTTTAGACTGGTAGTGTGGATAGCTGGGCATGTTTTATTTGGAGTTGCAGACAGCTTTTGTCCCCATTTGTCTATAATTGCGTCAGTACCGAGTGAGAGCGTACTGCTTCAGAGCCACATAAATATAACCTTAACGATACCAAGTTAGAAGAAGACTGGTGGAAGGGACTGAGGAAAAGTTGCAGCCTTGCAAAAAGTACTGCAGTTTATTAATCTGCGTGGACACCCCCAGCAAAGGCCATGAGCCTACTTTTAAATACTGCTGTTGTGCTCAAGAAAGAGAGAACCCATGAGCTATGAGGCCATATTAGCCCAAATACCAAAGCCATTCCCACAAATGCAAAAGGAGGCAGCCCCTCAAATCCATAGATACTTTTGAAAAGTACACCCCACCACTCTGGAGATTATTTATAAGAAAAATAAATTTCAGTAGAAAACAAATACTTGTGTGTGTCAAGCCCACAATGCTAGAAAATCAGTGCTGACAATGCTGTCAGGAAAACTTTCCCAGTACATCTCATGTGAAAGGCTAAGCGAGATGGCATGCTTGGTGGTCAGATACTGAGGATACTGGAGAACTAATTTATAAGTGTAAACCTTGTCAGTTTTTACAGCTGAAATCTTCTTGTTCACCAAGAAATCCCTGTGAAGTGGCCACCCTGCCAACAGCAGTGAGATCACTCTGCTTCTGCCAGCCCTTTCTTGGATAAATCTTTGCAAATGAGGTCAGAGTTTACCTATGCCATCTTTTAGACATACAGTCTACCTGCAGGTCCCTTAATTTCTGTGACTTCTGGTTTATCTAAAGAATTAATGATTGGTATAGTAGATCCTGGTTTATACCTTAAGAACTGAGGAAATTTTGGCATGCAGGTAAAATTTGACATGGTTTATCTGTGCCCTGCAATCAAAGTACTAATGGGAATCCAAATGTTTTTAGAACTTTTTAACTGCCACACAAACCGTCAGGAGAGATACCCTATCTTTAAATCAGAAAATAGCTTCTTTCCTGCTATCTTATCAAACAGCACCACATAGTCCTACAAAATGTGTCCCAGCCAAACTACTAATGGAGAGATGTTTACATACTAGATGTGAAGGTATGAGACCTGATTTGGGTAGTCATAGGAAATGAGGGAAGCAAAGTGTGATGGAGAAGGAATTCCAGAACTGATCTGGAAACGGATATGGATATGAAAGCTCCTCTTAAAAGCACCAGGAGTACAGATAACAAGGCTTGATAAATATGGATGGAAGAGATGTAGTGACCACTGAGAAGGTGATTGTGTCACTGGTACATAGAAGATCATGAGAAATTTGTTAATATTCATTTTATCTGTCAGTTTGCCATTTCCCTATCATTTATGTTAAACAAAATATTTAACAGTTTATGTAAGAGCAGACAACGAAAACGTAAGGATGTGTGAATTGAAGCACACATGCACTGTATATATTTATATGAAGGACATTACCTGGAAGCAGAACAATGGGAAAAGTCAACTGATTTTATTTAAAAAAATTAAAGAAATTAGAAAGTTTTGGAGATATTTATGCTTCTAACAATCTTTATGCTTTGGAGATATTTATGCTTCTAACAAGAATATTGGCACATAAAATATAATTATATATGAATTTATAATTTTTTGGTTGCTCTTTAAAAGGTGTAGCTGATCCTTACTTTGAGAGAAAAATAACAGTATTACTAATAACCCAAAGCACAGGTCTGGTCCTCAGCCCTTGGTGTTTTAGTGATCTCATAGAGGAAGAAAGACACTGCTCTGCCTTAGAGCATTGGTCACACTAGGCTGATGGGCCTTTACTCCTCTCACCTCCTTTTTCTGCTGTGTTTTTCTCACTTCAGCTGTCAGGTACTCATCCTCTCTCTCATCCTCCACATCTTGCTTTGATTTTGACATGGTGAATTCCCACCCCCATCCACCCCGTGAGTGCCAGATGTTGCTGCCTACTTTTACCTTGGGCCAGAAGCATCTTCTTTCTCCTGTGCTGCCCCCAGTCTTCAGAGACGTCTGAGAACTGTCTCCTTAATGTCCACCATCCTTAAAATCCGTTTGCTTTGGTGTCTACAAGGCAATCTGACACTGTTGAGATGACTTGTACATGGATAACTTTGTCCATCACTTGCAACAATTGTCTTGTTCCTTCAAGCCTGGCTATATCCATTGGACTGACTCCTATTAATTCTCTTGCATTTGTACAGCTCCTGGGACAAGCCTCTGACCAGAGCTGGGAGGCACTACCTCAATAGTCTATATATTACTGCAGAAGTTTGTGGTCTTTTTGTATAAGAAAGCTCACTCTTGATCTGAAAGTTTAAATATAGAAAAGACACAGTGTTTTATCCTTGCCTTACAGAATATCCACTTGGATTTAGGAGCCAGCTCAGAAAGCCTTGTACACTCGCTGAGTTCAGCATGGATGTAATGTGCTTAGTTACAGTCCTACTCTTGAAAAATTGATTCCATTTTCAGAAATATTACTGATTCTAGGGACATTCACCACTGTAAATATGTAAGGAGTATTGCAAAAAACCTGGGAACCTCGATGATCTTAAATGTCCTTTCCAACCTGAATATTTCTATTATTCTATGAAATAATGAAAAATATGGTTAACTTTGTAAATGTGCTCATCAAGTGTTCTAGTTCACATGAAGAGAAGGAGCACAAGCCCAAGCACAAGGTATCTACAGTCTCATTTCGCCTAGACTGCTCTAGTCCAGGAATATCTCAGGAGAATAAATGATCTTATAATTTTTTTATACTTCTTAGAAACCTGTTGAAAACAATATTAAAACCCAACCTTTCTTGGCAGTTCAGACTTTTTTGGTTTAAGTACAACTGGCATTCCATAATGCTCTTCCTCCTTCTCCTGAGTTGATTGTGGCTAGCACTGAAGCTACGTCCAGAACTTCACACCTGAGAGAGACTCTGAGCCATGTAGCCATCAAGGCACCACGTACCCTAAGACCTCTTCATCTAGGACCATAAAATGGCAGGGTAACAACCCTCTGTGTCCCTTGATAAACAAGATTCTGTAGGAATCTACACAGCAGTCAGTAGCTGTAGGCTAGCATTTTTGGATCTAGCTGAGCTAGCACCAGGCTTGAACAGCCGAGGGGAGAGTGCCTGTTCCCCGTGCACAGCCTTGCTGAAGTCCATGCTGCTGTTTCTTCTTGCATTGCTAGGTAAAAGATTCTGGCTGAGAGGTATGATGCATACTGTAAGAGGATTTTTAAAATCTCATCTGTTTTTCTACCCAAACTATAGGAAGCATAGAAGAATAGAACAAGAATGAGGGGGAAAGGAAGAAAATCCCTCCCTTCAATTTTTAAACAGTCTTTTTAAAGACTAATCTAGTGTGTATGATAAGTTTGGATTAAATATTAGGGTTTTTTCTTTGCCTGATTTTTGTTACTATCTTGCTGTCCACTGCAGGATCGAGTGTGGGAGCATCCTGTGGCCATCACGCCCTGTATCAGGCTGGTTATTTCTATGGGAAGGGAATGTGGCAAGGTCCAAGTGGTAGTGACAGAACTGAGGAGCTTCTCAAATCATGGTGCTGCTGTGATCACACAGCACTTTATTTTGATCTTGCTTTTTATGGTAAAAATTCAGACCAATATGTATGAATGCAGTGACAACCACAACAGGAAGCAATTAACAGGAAGCCACTTGGACTTAGAAGGCACTCTTGCCCACAATATAGACTACTCAAACACATTCCTAAGTATAATTTGCTTCTAAAAGAGAAAATAGGAGAAAAATTCATAGCATCTGATAGTCATATCACTTAGTGTACTCCTTAAAGATTCTCATAAGCAGTGGTGAGGAGGCCAGTATAAGGACACAAATAGCAAAGAGTATAATAGAAAAGAATAGAAGCAAAGTGACTCCTGAAGAGAAAAAAGCAACCAGTGGCCATAAAATTAAATATGGCCATGTCTAGATCATGTACCATAAAATTAAGACACCTAAAACCTCGGAGAAAGAAATCTGGTTTTTATTTTTAATTTAAACCACTAGTTTTAAAAAGGTTCTGTTAATCTTCATCTGGACGCTAGATGGGGATCTTGAGTCAGCCATGCAAGAGACTCCTTTATCCTGCTTTCTCTTTATTTTAGTCTGTTTTATCATGGACAAAGTACATGCAATGCAAGTTTACTCTTCAGGCATTTATATTTTTTACTAAGGTTTCTTTCTGGGGGAAGGGTAATCTACAGTAAATAAATATTTACTTTTAAACATACAAGTTTAATTAAGGTTACACTGCATCTTTCAAAAGAGAAGGGAATGCATCTGGAACTGTAGAGCACATGCTCTCTTCGTCCTAATGATTTGTTTAATTCCGATGGCACATTGCAATTGTTTTCTCACTTTTCAGTGCAGGATGCGGTTTACAGTGACAATTGTCTACTGCTGTATAGCAGATTATGACAAGGGGAAAGACAGCAGAGTCGCTCACTTGCGGCAGTACTAATGACCCAAGCATTGTTATTTCCATAAATGGGATCTTTGTGTGCTAACTAAACCTGAGCACTACAACTGTGAAAGCTGCTTTCCTTCAATCTTCCCCAAATCTCTGTATGACTTGCACACACGATAATAAATGAATCTCTCTTGTTAACATGTTATTGTTTGTTTAATAAGTACCTCTTTCTTTCATGCGATGTCAAGCTCAGCCATAAAATGTGAATCATATTTTGAGACATTGTCTTAAATAGTTCCTTTCTTGGTGGATTCTTTCTCCTCCCTTCAGTTAACTGGGTTTTTCAGATTGCTTTGCAGAGTGGCACATATGGCACTGACCTCAAGCCTCTGGGCACTGCTACAGACTGGCCTTAACTAAAATGAGTTTGGCTGTCTCAGCTCATTTCGTAGGGACATGCTAGTCCACACCATATAACATGCAGTTTGGGATTATTGCCAGTCTCTGCCTAGAAGATACCCAGAAAGGAATTAGTGAAAGGACTGAATGACTTCTTGCTGCATCTATAGAGACAGGGTATATCCAAGGTGAAATGGGATCATTCCTCGCGCAGCAGAAAGGAGAGACAGTAATAAAAACAACCCTGCAGTGGGCCTGTTCTCAGTGTCTCATGCCATTAATGTTGGAACACTCTGTACTGAAACATGCCGGTGGAGGAATAATTCGTGCTGCAGAGAAACAAGACAAACACCAAATCGGTTCTTTTAAAAGGATCAGGTTTTAGAATGTATTATAAGTAAACAATTGTTTCTCGATATGGGGAATGATTTTATTTGATGGCATACAGTGCTGCTTCTGTAGAACAGATTGCTCTGTCAGAGCAAAGGGAAAAAATAATATATTAAAGACATGAGATGCATGAAAAATGTCATTAAATAAGTCTTTACTAGCCTTGAAATGGGGATGGTTTGCATAATTGATTAATCATAAGGGGACATTTTTGGTCACAGAAATTATCATTAGTTGAGCTCCAAAGTTAAATAATCTTTATAGTAATAAAAAATGCCATTTTCGCCTCAGATCTTTCCAAGATCTCTTCTTTCTTTTAGTCTCTTTGACTTTTACAGGCCTTAATAATTAAACGATATTTAACTAGAAGTGTGGGTGATGAAACCATTGTGAGCAAATTTATCCCCACAGCACTCTGCAAGAGCAGCAGTGCTCTTGGGCCCAATCCTGTGAGCTTGGCTGTGATGCTGCACCTGCCTGCACCAGTGGTTTGGATCTGGGCCCTTTCCTCCAAACTCCACGCAATGGGAGCTCCCTGACTTTGCTTCTTTTAAAAGAGCAATATAATCATGTCAAGCATCATCTTTGTGCACCCTTTTTCTTTCCAGTGTTAAGAGGCAAATCCCCTGTTTCTTCCGAAAATTATTCTGACAGATAATTTCACCTCCTTGTGAAACTATGGGCTTGACAAACACGTACACATGCTTTGTGAGACAGTTTGCGCTCCTTTAGGATGAATGTCACTGCATCTAATTCAGATATATAAGAATAAGTATTTTTTTATTGCCAAGAATTTAATTAAGGGAAGCAGGCTTACATACAGAGCTCTCAGAAGGATTTTCTTTAGGCTGCTTTCTTTAAGGACGCTTTACATTGAATAAAACATAGATTGCCTGAAGCATGAATGGGTTAACCAAGGCTTGCCATATGTGATTCCATTAATGAAAAAGAAATGGAGTATGGGTCCTAGCCTGGTCCCACACAATGAAGCGACCATCTTCTCTCCTTCTCATTTACTGTAAATCCTTCAGGAGGTACAAACTGTTGGTAATTGTATCCATGACAAAAGGAGGAATGCAGATGTTTGGCATCATACAAAAGACTTTCCTATTTGATATTTTGCTATTGTCAGTATAATTTGTTTTATTTAACTGGGAAATGTACCTCAAATTGAGACATATAGTACTTTTTTATCACAAATGTCCTTCTCAGGAGATCTCTAGTCACATGTTGCAGTACACTGCAGAGAGGAAATTTTTTTTTTTAATGTGAAATATTAATTTTAATGTCCAGTTTTTTAATGTGAAAAAACGGAAGCGTTATTCATATACTTTAGTAACATATTGTAATGCCTTCCAAACATGAGCATAAAATGGGGATAAAATTAATCCCCATCTGTAAAACTGTCTGATTTGCGTTTGTGTATATATGTACAGAATATAATATATATGTAAACACAAGCTCACTATTCACGCTAGCTTATATATGTACTGAATGTAATTACACAGAACTGAATATTGATACATATAGGAAATACATTGTGTAAATATTTAAAGGACAATGCAATGGATTTATTTAAGAGATAATTTCAATATATTTAGATATTAATTCTTGTACAAAATCAAGATTTCCTTCATGAGTAATAGTGGTCATATTTATAACTGTATTGCAATGTGAAGAACTGTTTTCTAAATCCGTAGTTATATTTAGCCAAATTCAAAGCTGAGTCTGCGTGTTTTGAAGCAAACCAGATTTTCACTTTCTTACCAGTTGTTACTAGAGTGAAACCAGAGCAACATGGAGATTTACATCTTTTGAGATTCCATGGGGCAAATTTATATATGCCTTTGGCTGTAAAGAACACAAACGGTGATTGCTGAATACTGTAACTAGTACTTAAAAAGCCCTTACCATTCTCCTCCAAAGTTGCTTCTATTCTCTCTATATAAATATATATTAGTTCAATTTCTCAATCTGAGATATAGATATATTTAAATATCTTGAGATTTATTTCATTATCTTATACTTATGTAAAGCAAGTGTATTTTAATCCTGTATATGTTTTAGAAGATCTCTTCCATAAGCAGGGATTTGCAATTTAGGCAAATTTTTTTGCATGTGTTTTTTTTGTTAAGCTTTAATGATGGCTGTATTGAAGTTCATCTTTTTCTGCCTCTGTTTTGGTACTCTGATTTTCTGTATCAGTCTGCATTGGCTGTTCTCTATTATCAAATGTTTGTATGAACAGGAACACATTACAATGCTGCAATATGCTCAGCCAGTGTGACATATATTTATTTTGCATTTTGCATCTGAGATTTGGTAGTAATTTAGTCTCTAGACCTGCAGCTGAGATTTACTAACATAGTATGACTGCATTAGAGGTGCAGAGACATCCCTCCCTTTTGAATCCACCTGCCAGTATGTTTTAATAACACTCCCAACAGCTCATTGAATGCTGTGATTATTTTTTTTTCCCAAAGAAGTTGTTCAACAGATATAGCCTTTCTTCCATTTCATCTTTTCCTTCTGTGCTCCAGTTCAAGAAAGCTTCCCACCTTCTGTATTTAGGCAAGTTCTGAAAAGCATACTTTAGTTTTGACAGGCTCAGATATTTTTCTGTACTCGGTGTTAATATTCCCAGGAAATGAATAATTATTTAATATCTACATTATGAATGCATGACAACACACATACTACCATGGCATTTAAAAGAATAAAATATTTACAAACACGGTAGGCACTTTTGTCCAGCCCTGGAAGAAATCAGAGTTCAGCTGGTGTTAAGGGGAATATTTTATCATAAAAATATGAGGTTATCATAGTCTCATCCATTGGACCATGGATCCATTGGATAGCAGTGACTTTCAATCACAAAAAAACCAGGTTGCCTTCAGACTAGTGACGTAAATAAGATGGGATCTGTATTCTATTATCACTCCCTAAACTACCTAGCCATGCATGGCACTTTATCACCTTTCATATGCCAGCATGTTATAATATGCTGCTAGATCATATAGCACAGGATACTAGACTAATGTGTTATTCCTGTATTTATTATGTTTGATATTTGCTATGCCTTTATGAAAGAGATGTCTAGCCTACTAGTATTGTTGCAAACTATAAGAAAAATAAAAATAAAATAAAATAAAAGGGACTTTTCCTGAGGCAGTACCTTTAAGCTCCCAAGAGAACGAAATTTCTCTTTGCAACATGTGGAGGTCCGTATAGCCAGAGAGGACTTACTCCCATCTACTTTGTCATGCACAATGTGTATTAAATGTACATTGATTGAGTCAGCTGCTAATTCAGGAACCTGACTGAATTATCCAGGGAGAGAGCAGAGTATCTCTACCTGGAAAGACTGGTGTTGTCCACAACCTACTAGGTTAACCTATTCATAGAAAGCCCACGTTATTTCTGGCACAATTCTGTTCAATAGAGATACTTTTCATGGAAAATCTGTTTCCAGTATTGTGCACATGCCACTATCCCCTCTCTTGTCATAGTTCAATGCTGACATAAATCTTTTTCTAATAAAATGAACTATTCAGATTTTTTCTTTACTGAACGATGTCTGAAACAGATGTATTTTAATCTGCTGGGCATAGAAAATGAAATTTACATGTCAGTGAGGTCTTTCTGGTTAATAAATGTTTTAAAAGAGAGAAAGCAAGAAGCTAAATATATGTAGAACTGCACTGCTTTGCATAGGGTGTTTTTAGCAGAAAATACAATATTCTAATACAAAATTATATCTTATTTATGAGACAAAAATTAGACATACTTTGTAACAACAAATATCATCCCTGTAGGTGGTATAATATAAATGGAAAGAGTTCTGATTTTACCAGCAATACTTTCCTTGTGCTACTCCCAGCATAACTTTTTTTTTTTTTTTTTTTTCATGTAGGAACAGCATCTGCACAAAGCATTTTGTTTATTATCTCTGTGTGTGTGTAATTTTGAACTCATTATGTTTTCCTATTATTTTAGCTGTTTACGTAGCACCAATTTTAGTACATTACTGCAGCTTTCTCTTACTCTGAGAGAGCTGGATCCAAAGCTTGCTGAAATCAGCGGAGGGACCCTGTTAGCTGAAGTTCACTTGCCATTGGGGATGGAGGTTAAGACAATGAAGGTTTGGCTTCAATGCCCCTTGGAGATTTGGATGAGTTTCCAAATAATCATGAACACTTCTAAAAATAGCTGGATATGTTGTTGAAATTTTGTTTCCCATTACAAGTGTGTTACTAATTTTGTAGCATTATTTTGTAGGCAGAAAAAGAGCATAGCTATTAAAACTGAAGCTTTAAACCTGCTTTACTTTACTCTCTGAACTGTTGCCAAATTTGATAAAGATGCCTAAATTGCTTGTATGTAAAGCCCATAGACAGCCTCACAAAAGGAAGACTGGATGGCTGGGCTGTGCCATGCCACACACTGATATACTCAAACAGGTCTTTCTTCTAGCCCCTTCCTCCCTCCTTCCTCTCCCTCCCTAGTCCCGCTGCTCTCCTCTCAATAATAATAATAATTATTAAAAATATTATTAATTATAACTATTATGAATAATATAATTAACAATAATAATAATAATAATGTGATTAAATACTAATATAAAATAATCTTCCTGTGCTCAGTGCCTAAGAGATTAATCCCCAGGAAATAAAGTAGTAGCTAAGGTGACATGAATTGTACCTCAAGCAGGACAATGCTGTGAGAGTCTCTTTTCATCAGAGTCAATGGCCAGACAATGCAGGAATTCTCTCCTGAACACACTCCTCCCTTAAAAAATGGGACTTCAACACAGAAGAAATCATTCCCCAAGTGTCTCAATGAAGACCTCAGTTGTTATCTCATCCTGATTAAAAAGTGCTTGAGTCTGTATAAGTTTTCAGCCAGAGGAACTCAGCAATGATGTCCAGGTTCATTTTTTAACAATTAGCAACTCTGAGCCTCAAACTGACAGATTACTGCCGTTTGGCAGTATCACCAATAGACAGGGAGTTGTGAAATTGTAAGACATTATTGTATTGTTGGTAGCCTGAGTAAATCTAAATCTTTTCAAGCTTTGCTTCAGTGGGTTAATTCCAGGACCTGAATTACAAGTGCAATTTGAATTACATTGCAAAGACTGAACTTCACTTTAGCAAAGTCCTTTTTCTTAAGACTTATGAATTCCAGTTATTTTGAAATCCTGAAATGTTGAAATCTTTTGATACCTTTCTTATTATTTCCAAGGAAAGACATGTAAAGGTTTTCACTGACTTTCCCTGCCAGCACCTTTTTATTTAGGTAAGTGTGTTTCTTTGACTCTACTTTTATTTTGCGGTATCTCAGCTGCTGCTACACATAGTGTACATCCACAGGGGCTTTTTATTCTCTCAGCCCTAAACCTGAGATACTGAAGTAGCAGAAGGAAAAAACCTTGTCAGAGTAAGGAAATGATAAAAAGAAGGTGGACCAAATAAATGTTCTGTGTATATTTGGGCAATTGAAGAGACCTGAACAAAACAAGGGTGATTTCAGTTTGTCTCTACATATTTTGACTGGGAATTCTAAAATGCTCAACTCAAACTAATTAAGTCTCAAAGCCTGATGTTGAGCTATATCAGGCAGGGCAGAGGACATAATGCATTTTTTGGGGGTATGATGTGGGATGTGATTGCGTGATTTGCTGGGTACAAAACATTATTAAATATTGGGTTTGTGAATAATGACACATATTCCAGTTACAGTTTAATCATTAGGATTGATTTTTTTACCAAATAACAAGAACAGCAGTGACAACAGAGAAAAAAGATTCTACAATGGAGTGTTTTATAAAATAATTTGTTTCATCAGTAGGTTGTTGTTAAAAAAACCCCGTTTCTGACAATCATACATACAAAATGTAATTAGAGTAAAAGGGCTAATATTATTGAGTACTGGCTTGAAACTATAGTTTTTCAGGTTATCAAGGCATTTATTGCACATTCTCCACAATAGGAATACTGACTAATTGTTGCAGAAGGAAAAAAAAAGTACAGGTTGATAATAGCAGTTCAAATCCTTAAGAATTTTTTGAAGAGAAAAAGTTAAATGGGTCTGTGGCCCTGCAGCTGTTTGCAGTAATCAAGGACCTTCAATAGACAAGCCCTTATTCAATTTCTCACAACTGTATGGGACAGAATAATCAGACTGGAAACTGGGTACATACTGTTCAGGTTTCAGCTTGGTTTCTGAGAGCTTCGGTTTTCTCCAGTGTAGTACCAGGATTTTTAAAATCTCATCAGATACATTATATCCGTGGAAAGTAACACTATGATGTGATGATGCATAATTCTGCATGTCTGTATTTTTCATGTTAATGAAACAAAAAGAATGGGAGA
This sequence comes from Athene noctua, assembly GCF_965140245.1. Taxonomy (NCBI): domain Eukaryota; kingdom Metazoa; phylum Chordata; class Aves; order Strigiformes; family Strigidae; genus Athene; species Athene noctua. Next base: position 22,212,604 of record NC_134038.1, on the reverse strand, counting down.
CAGACAAGATCTGTTACTAGAAATGTTTAGTCTTCCACATCGACCAATTTCAATTTTCTCCTCCCAAAGTGTATCTGTATGCAGCCTTAAGGGACCGAAGTGATGGAGCTTCCTACACTTCCCTTCAAAGAGTGTTGCAAAGTATAATACACATCACTGTTCAATATTTTTCATTACACTCTGGTTATGTTTAGCTTTTTGTGTGAATTCTATAAATCTGACATACAATCTCTTATTTGTAAGAAGTCATTATGTTGGAAAAATATATGCTATTAATATTTCCAGCCAGTTATGTTAGTGTCCCTTAATTATTCTTACTGACATATATTTCCAATGATTTTAAAACAATTTAATGCTAGGAAAATGTGTCTGAAAAACAAAATTTTCGTCAAAATATCTGAGGAGAGTATTTTTACCTTAGTCTGTCTGGAGATGAATTTAAGATTTGGCTCAAGTTGAATTACAGGTGCAAATACCTTATGTGAATTTGCAGGTTGTGTGCCCCTGTGGTATTTGGTCTGGTTTTCTGTGCCATTCTCTTCAGGTTCTCAGATTTCTCTTATAATAAATTCCTGGTCATTTTGGGATATAATAAAAACAGGGGTAGTAATAGAGGAAACAAAGATTCAAATTCACTAAAATTTGGATTATGTTGTTCAGAATCCATAATGCTTCAATATCTCTAACTCTATATGCACTGTGTTCCTTAGTTATTTGCAAATTTACTTACTTACTCCTCTGTCCCTTCCTGTTATATACAACGTGACTTAGATCTATCTCTCAGTGTAGAGCACTTCAGCCACTGAAGTACTGCATGAAATGCCATATGCAGACTGAAGAATGTATTGGAATTGGCTTGTAATTACATTTAAACACATATTAGATCTCCCTCTGATAACATATAGACTGTCTCCTGTAACCATGTCAATGTGTGAAGCCGGAAGGGGGAGGCTGCCACATTCACTGATTCCAGTGGGATTTAGATTTCCAAAAATCTAATGTGTCCCAGATGTGAAAGGAGGGAGGCTGTGACCAGGACTGGTGAGTAGTGTTGCTGATGGCGGCATTACGTCATAACTACCCAGAACCAGGGAATATTCACCACATGGGACACCCTCACAGGGGGAAGGGAGAAGGAAATGAAAAGGTAATTCTGAGATTCAGGGTCCACAATGCTATACAAATGTTGAATGTCCATAAAGCACGTCCCGAAGACAGCAACGAGCTATTTTTTAATGCTTCCCTCAGCACAAACGTGGTTTTTTAAGAGGTTGTTTCAGAATCTGTTTTTCTCATTAAGGTTTTAAATCCGTGGCTTCTTACTTCAATTTCATTGGTTGACAGTAATCTTGATTTTAACCTTCTCTCTGGTTTCTGTTTTTGTTGTTGTTGTTGTTGTTTTTGTTTTGTTTTGTTTGTTTTGTTTTTGTTGTTGTTGTTGTTGTGTTGGGTTTTTTTTCTGCAATTCAAGACATCCATCACTGCTACGTCTGAGCAAACAAGCAACTGTTTCCCAGGAGAAGCCACAGATAGTCTTACTTTCCCCCAGACAGGGAGGAAACCTCAAAACCAGAATGAGTTAGATACCACTGCCAACACCTGGACACAATCCTTTGGTCCTGTGTTGACTGCATTGCATCCTGGATTCTTGAAACCTGATTTACACATATGACTATGAGCTCTCTGAACTGCTGAAACTAGCCTTTCTTTGGTTGGCTCCACTCAGCACAACAGTAGGTGGATGAGTTTGGAAAATGGAGAGAAAGGAACTTTCTCCCAGGTAGGTGGACTGTTGAGTTTTGTATGTGAATGTCATCTCTTAAACCAAGTATTATAGAAAGCAATAGGACATGAGGGAATGGCCTCAAGTTGCACCAGGGAAGGTTTAGGCTGGATATTAGGAAGCATTTCTTTCCAGAACGGGTTGTTAGGGGTTGGAATGGACTGCCCAGGGAGGTGGTGGAGTCCCCATCCCTGGAGGTGTTTAAGAGTCGGGTTGACATAGCGCTGAGGGATATGGTGTAGTTGGGAACTGTTAATGTTAGGTTAATGGTTGGACTGGATGATCTTCAAGGTCTTTTCCAACCTAGACAATTCTGTGATTCTGTGATATGTGAGGTGTGTTGTGGTGTAGCCCAGGCAAAAGAGAAGTATGGCTGAGAATGGTGATATCTGCCTCTGTCATAACTGCAGAACAGAAACACGCATATGGATCCTTTTTATTTGGGAAACCAGAAGCAGAATGAGTTTACCATGACCACATTTCTACACATCACCTTATAAATGTTCATGAAGATACTTTTCTAAATGGAGTGATTGTAAGTTTTACTCGTTCACTGCTAGGCTTTCCTTTGCCATCATTGCCTCTGTGCCAGCAAAGACCTTTACCTTTAATTCAGAGCCAGGATCTGGAAAAATAGAAGGCCAAATGGAATATCATCAGCTCTACACTTGCAAAGTTGCCCAGTTTTGCTCAAATTACCTTCCTGCTTCCTAGTTTGTCTTCCTCTTAGGACAGAAAAAAAGGATTTAGGCTGTCAGGGCTGTACTTCAGAGGCAGCCCCAGCAAAGCCCCTACAGAGGAAAAGTGAATGATCAGAACCTACCAGAATCCTCTCCAGCATAAGAAAGGATAAACTAATTTTTTTAGCCCTCGTCAGGTTCTGCAGTCAGATAAACAGCATCTGACAGTCTCTTCAAAGACAGAACGTCACTAAGACCTGGAATTATTAAAAGGACACTGAACATTGTCCCATTGCCCTAGGGAGTTTTTCAGTCACTGAAACTGATGCCCTTCAGATGCCATGTCAAGGTCTGAAGCCTGACTGATTGGTGTCTAAAAATTAAGAGCAGATGCTGCTAGACACTATTTGCTATCTATCATCTCTTCAATAATCTTGTCCAGAAATGGGAGGTTTAGCAATCAGACAATAGTTGGCAAGAAAATTAATGTCAGGAGAGGATTTATTGAGTAAGGACCCAATAAATGCATGCTTGAATGCTTCTGGCAGTCCGCCTTTTCTTAAGGAAAAATTTCTAATAATAGGTATTTTTTCCTAATTTTCACCATGGGAAACATGTGGAGTGCTTAAGAAATTTTTCGTAGAGTATCTAGGACCTCTAATTGAAAGAAGACAAAACCGAGTTAATGGAATTATCTAGTATTTTTATTCCTTTTTGGTAGTTTTATAGTGACAAATCCACACCCAGCATTCATATATAATTACAGCTTTATGCAGCATGAAATAGTACAAGATAAAACAGTTGGAGGTAATCTTGACTAATCAGATAGACTAAAATCCATAATAGTTTACTGAGTTTTTAAGATTGTGTGGTATTTACAATGTAAGTCCAGTCAGGACTGGATTTTCATTCAAGAACATGCTACCCAAATCCTGTGGTCCATGCTCTGCAAACTTGCTTTTCATTGTAAGGCCAATGTAATACACAATAGGAGAAAATTAATGTTGGATGTGCATAATGAAGAGGTCACATCCTTAATCTGATGCACCATTTGCAGATTCAGAATTATTTACAATTTCTGGCACAGTGGAGGAAAATAAGAGCTTGTGAAGAAGGTACAGATAAAGTTTAGAAGGTTGGACTTTGCATTCATTAGACTTGATGAAAAAGGGATTTCTCTTTTTTGTCAAAACTGTGACATCATCTTTATGTGAGACAGCCAGATGAAGTATTTTCTATTAGCTGTTCCAAGTACATTTTATCTGAATATAATAATCCTAGTTAGAGATCTACCTACAAAATACAGCCCTTGAGTGTCATTTGGGAGAAGGAAATGCAAAGCTTTAAAGTGTCATTCCAAACATCTTGAGTCTTAGAGACTGACTTTTAAAATCTTCAGTCTTATTTCATCCTGTTGTTTAGATGAGAACCAACCATAACATTTGGATACAGAGCAAAGCAAGAACACTAAATCTAAATATCTTTGAGCTCATGTTTTCTACCCATGTCCCTATATAACACAGTCACAGGCTCAGCCCTACTAAGTTTTAAAGGGGTGAGAAAGGTAGGGAGAACAGCTGAAAATTAGTTTAAAGAAAGAGCACCTGTAAGTTACTTATTAGAGAGACTTTATCTCTGCGTCAAATTCTGTACTTTCTTTGTTTCAACAGTAGCAGTTATTTCTATTTCCTTTCTTCTGCTACTCTACATTAGACATGTGAGCTTTGTTCTTTCTCATCTAACTGCAATTGTATTTCTAGGAATGCCAATAAAGCATGTCTTCTCCAGGCAAAGAATTTTTTGTCAGAATACCCATACTGGAGTTCAAAGACAAAAGCCTCACTACTCTAATTTCTATTCTGAATTCTGATATGCTGTTACAATTTCTCAGTTCTCAATTTCAAAGGATATCTTGACTTATTACTTAAGAAGTCCAATTATTATTCCTCAGAATAGTCTCTGCCGTGACCCACCTTGTGTTTACCAAGAAGTAATGGCTTTTCTTAATGTCAGGTGGCCTTGCCTTTCCCTAATGTAAACCAAGCATAGTGAAGATGGATCCAGCCTGCACTCTGTTGGGTATGATGGGGACCAACAAGAACAGACTTGCCTGTATAGTTACAAGAAACAGTTCAAAAGCATAGACATTAAATAATGGTGCTGGAATAAAGCCAACATATCACAAAATAAAACAGTGGAAGATTTCATCAGTACGGGAGTAAAACAGCCTCTTGGAGCAAAAAGAAAAGATGTCATTTGCTCCGATAGTAATCTACTCATAGTTTCTTCTGAAGTACTCCTTCAGTAGCTCAAGGCTGCAATCACTACTTTACAAAATGCATTTGAAACAATGACATTAAATGTATTTTTTGCATAATAGATGATTTTTTTAAGCCTCCTGGGTAAAGAGCAATGGTTCTTCAACAGCTAGGGAGGACTTGATTTTCTTCCATTTTCACTTGTTACACAACTGTGTAACTTTGTAGATTTAATGGTTGTTCTTTTTTATTCATGCCTGTGTAAGGGTTTCATTGAAAGAATACTGTATCATTGGAAAAATTTGGTTATCTTCCACAGGCTTTAGATAAGAGCATAAATGAAAGACGAACTCTCTGAATCATTGTGTTTCATTATTTCTATTACAGTTATGGCCTTGACCATGCTTCTTCTGACATAGGGCATAAAAAGGACACATCCTCCAAACATTTATTCATATGAAAGCAATTTGCAGTAAGAGCATTTAAAAAGTAATATCAGACAACAGATATTCCAGATGCATGTATTCATTCATCTATTAAATTAATTTTATTACATTTATATGGGTGTGGATGAGGATTTTCCTTCGTTTTGTTCTACGCCTACTGAAACATTGGAGGGTCTTGGCTGACATTTCAAGTAAAATACTGAAGATAGGATCATCTTGATGTTGTGTTCTGCCAAATTGCATTTGGATTTCAGAGTAGATGTTTACTTTTTACAAGACACACAGGGAATTAGAATTATTTTCTACTTATAGAAAGTGACTACAGCTTGAAGACACGCAAGTTGTCAATTTATCTTATGCAATGTACGTTGCAGTACATCATAGATTATGCTCTTCTTGGAGGAAAGGGCCTCTTTTAATCTTAGAAAGTAATGTATAAGACTCACAAAACCTTTCAATTATACCTATTAGAGGAGGTGAGTCTACAAATCAATAAAAAAAAAGTGGATTTCTAGCAATAGTCAAATGTAATGGTGAAGAAGGAATTTTATAGAATCTCCTAAGTATACAGATTCCATTAAGTTAAATGTCAAACAGCATAAATCCTTCCTGGGCAGGGTAATAGGAAAAAGAATGGTTGTGGTTTTATTTTTCCTGTTAATTGTTTGGATATGTATATATAAAAGAATATGCTATAGCTTTTTAAGTATGCCATTGTAACACATGTTGCAATATTTAATTTTATACCATAAGTGAATAAGAAAGTTTTGTGTTTTCATTTGAACAAGAAGAAATTGACTGAAAGGTGAGAAGAAATTCAAGGAAAGGTGAAATTATGGCTACTTCTGCTAACATATATAAGCAGTTTGAGATGTATCTGTTGGAAGCCTGTGAACCAAGCAGAACTCACTGAGGAATGTGAGTCTGCCTCTGAAGACTCTTCCCTCAACTTGGTCTATGGTGTGCCTGCTCTCTGATGAAGCAACTGGGGCTTCATTGTGTTGTCTTCTAAAAGAATATATTTTTGTTTTGTAACATACTTATTGGTACAGAATGAGCCAGTGAAAACAAGGTACAGTTCTTTACTTTATTCAGCAACAGAAGGGTACACTATTATGAGTTTGGCCAATTCTGGAAACTAATATTTAGTCCCAAAAAACTGCCATTGGGGTTCCTGGCAGTTGTGGACACTGGTGGGGTTGGTGACATTTGTGGACTGCTAGGTAGAAATTTTTATGAAAAAGCTGGCTGCAGTATTTGACAGTAGGTGAGCTTGTATATAGATTCTGTGTAGTTGCCAAAGGGGAACACAAGTTTCTTCTGCAATGCTAAATGCAGAGTGGGCTCTGTTATGGCACGTTTGTGTTGCTGTGCAAATGTCTTGCAAGTTTTGAAGCCTTGCACTTCAGTTTTGTTAGCCCGTTGGAAGAAATCTCATTTAACTGGCATTTTTACATCTACATTAATTCTTTTAAAACACTGAAGTGAGTGTTCTACAGCTATGTAAAGAAACGCATTATCAAAGCATTAAGATATGATTAAACTGACATTTTCTTAAGAAAACGAAAGGAGCAGGAAAAAGCCATTCTAAAAGGACTGAGTGCTACATACTCCAGATATTATCTTCAGTGCTTACTCAGGGATCTTTAAAGAAGCTTATTACCAAGTACCCTAAGAAGACAAGTGTGGATGTGTACAGATCAGAGGAATGCAAGTTAATGCACCTGCCAGATTTTACTATCGTACAAAGCATGTCAATCAGCACTCAGACCTTGCGTTTAAAAATGTGTTCTCTCAGATTTTTTTCAGTGCTGTATCTCACATAGCTAGAATTTCCTAGTCGGTAGCCATCCAGTGTTGCAAATGTCATAAATTATGCTACTGAATATATATTACTGAAATTAATGTGAATAATCCTTCATTAGCATCAGTAATGGCTTATACAAATACTAGTAGATATGGTTGCTGTAGGTACATATATTTAAGTGTTCCTGCTATTCTTGATAGGACAGAAAAATAATATTTGTAAAGTAAAAAAAAAAAATCCCTTCTAAATATATTTTCTTTTAAAAAGATAAATTAAAATGCATAGTGAGTTGAACAGATTGCACAGTTTATAAGACATGAAAGTAAAGTTGTTTGACGCACAGCTACTTGATAGCTACCTACAGTTCATATCCCACAGGGCCATTTCTAAAGTGATACATCAGTTTCATCTTGGCCTTCATTAGGAAAAATATGATCAGAAACCCCTCCTGAGAGCTGAGAGGTCATCAGCTGGAAATGCCTGTAGCAGAAGAGGGCCTGATGAACCAGATCATCCCAGGATGCCTGCAGGCTGCTGGGATGCTGCAGCCATAAAGAGGGCAAACATGGAAGAGAATTTATGAGAGATAAAAGGTATTAGGTCCATCACACATTATACTAATAGGGTCTCCTTTGTTGCCCTGCACAAAGTTCTGGCATTGGAATCTAAAAAAACCAATCCAAACTGGAAGAGGTGTAAAAAGGACTACCAGTAGGGTGTGGGGAAAAGAATCTCTTTCAGAAGAGAAAAAGCTTCATTTTCTTTGTCTACAGTATTTAGGAAAGATATGACTACTGCATATACATGGGGTCAGAAAGAGGAGCCATACAATTTAAAGGCCACTGACTATGCAAGAACAAGCAGGTTTGTAAAAGCAGACGGGAGAAAAAGCTGGTGGCAGCAGGCTGCTGGGCTTAGTCACGCAGCAGGGCCCTCAGGCTTAGGTTCCCCACCAAAACCAGAGAGGTTCTGTGGTCACCTTCATGTGCTCATGATCTCTCGCAGCTCTCACACAGATTGAAGGGTATTCAAATTGCACTTTACAAACCTGTCTCTATTCAGTTTTAATTGGTTTCAGGATTTAGCCCAAATAATATTTTATTGAGGGAAAACTCAATATTTACGGAGTTAGGACATCAGATTCTGGTGTTAGATGGAAATCACTTTATAAAGAAACTAGAATAAACATAAAGTGACTGAAGATATTCAAGTGACACTGTTGTACTGAAAATATAGTCATATAAATAAATGGCCTTTATCAGTTTGCTGGTACCTCCAGCAATGCTGACATTTGCATTCTGCTCTCCTACCTCTGTCAAACTTTAGTTCTATTAAAATAATGAATTCCCATACTGATATTTGCCTCTTAGCATGAGGCATTTAGAACAAGTCAACACATTTTCAGGGACAAATTTTGGAAGTCTATTAAGATGCACAGATTTAAAAAGGAGAAATCTGAACAGATGTCATGTGTTAGAGATTTCTCTGTTTATCAGTTCTCATAAAACATGCCCGTATATGCTGTGTTTTCCAATAGGAAAATGAAGCACAAATCCTATTGGGATCACCAGCAGGGTCTGATGTCCAAAGGCAGATATTTTATTTAAATGATCTTATACTGCTCAGTAGGAAATAACATTTTCATTGTGTTTACAAACATGTTAGCATTCATTAAAATGTTTTTGTGCTGCCCGTAAGATATGTATTTTGAAAGGCATATTTCTGAAAAGCTTTAGAGAAGCAGAATTTTTTAAGACTCATCATTTGACAGGTGTTACTTCACGTTGAAACTCCCATTGCAGAGGACTAGAAACAAGGTGTTCAGAACACCTTCAACACCAGAGAACAGGTGGACCATAATGAACTTCAAAATAGTTGTTGCTTTATAACTTACTTTTGAGATCAGTGCAATGCATCTACCTAGGATATGGCATACTGCAGTAAAATCTGAGCAAGTAGTTTCCTCAGTCAAGCCCATGCTCTGCTTGTACTTACTGGCATCTCAACTCATAATTTCCTTTTGATGAGTTCTGCATACATGATTTCAAATGCAAACAGGTACTGACTAGTTCTGGCACCATCAGTTTTTGTAAAATAATCAGTAAGTCCTACTGTGAAGAATGTTCATCCTCCCAGAATTTTCTATGGGCCAGAGAGACACTTTGTGAAGACAGGAATGATTTTAAGTGTTCAAAAAACGGATCATCCCAGTCCCATCTTGAGACATTCTGGCCTATTCAAAATTTATTCTCTTCACTTTACCTGGCTATTAATATAACCATTTCTTCACGCAGTGTTCACCAGCTCCAGTGCAGGAGAATGATGGTGCTGTAAGAGATGTGGTAAAGCAGGGAGTGAATAGGAAGAGGAGTGAGGTTCATGCTAAATGTGGGGAACACCCTCACCCCCCCCAAGTTTGTAGGTTATTCACCGTCAGTCCCTCAGAAAACATCACTGAGTATTGATTATTGGTACTGTGCTGCTGCCTGCAGGTACTAATCACTGCTTTCAAGGAAGAGAGGACAGAGTTTACATGCTACAGGAGAAGAGAGTGGTCATCTTGCAGCAGCAAGGAAAAGTGTATGGTGGAACATGAAGGCAGCTCAAGGGGGGTCATGTAAAAGAAAAACAGGTCTTGGAGAATTTCAATACTTAAGAAAAAATACCTGTCCAAAACCTGAGTGAGAATTATCTTTCCTGATATTTGAAATCAGATTGCTCATTTAAGCAATAATCAACTTTGCATAACTTAATTGAGTGACATTTTCAGTCAAATCTAGCCACAAAAAAACCCCCAAACTTCCAAGTAATATATGGAAAGTAGGGCTAATGGTACTGATGTGTGTGTGCTTAAAACTGATTTCCAAAATTAGAGCTAGCTGAAAAACAGATTTTGTGCATAATTAAAATGATACTTTTTGTTTAGGGACAAAATCCTGTATTTTATAATTTTTGCAAAACAAAGTGTTTTGTTTTTTTTTGTTTTTTTTTTTAATGAGGGGACCATTTTCTAAAATTTCGTTAACAGCCACTTGAATCCTGTTTTTCAATAAATTGGAGGTATTTTAAGTGTCTTTAAAGCATATTTGTATTTTGAAATTAATATATATATATATATAAATCATTACTTTACAAGTAAAACATTCATAGTGAAAAAATCAATCCAGGTTCTTAAATATTTTTAAAGCATTTTTCACTATTTTTTTTTCACTAAATGTTTTTAGTCAAATGAGAATCTGACACATGAAAAACTTTGTCATATTTCTTATGACCAATTCTATTTTAATTTGAAAACTTCAGGCCTTAAAAATTAATCCAATTTTAATGTATTCTGAAGACACTGCAACTCCTACTTCAGAGGAACGCAGCTTAAGTCCCTGAGAAGGCCACTTTTCAAGAAGTCAGTATCCACTTACCATAATAGTCACTGGGGGTGTTTCTACAGCAGAGGGATTTAGGGTGATGTGCAATTTCTTTTCAGACCTACCCCAAAGTTGTTTGTTGACGCAAGAAGGGAATGATGACAGGTAGGGGCCAGGTAGTAGTGTTCTTGTCTGTTCCAAATGTGGTACCCTGATAGAAGTTTTCATACGGAGCGCCAAAAGATTTCTAAAAGAGGCAGGGGGCTGCTTACATAGCACCACTGAAATATTTTTTTAAAAAGCTGGAAAGGTCAATCGATGTTCCTTCTCTTCAGGTGCGTGAAGGATTGTTAGAGCAGATGTTTCTCTCAGTCTGTATTTGTGGTCTTCTAATCTTTCTGGCAGAAATGGTACAACTTTTTAACAAAATTACTATGACCAGCATTGTCTCAATACAGAGAATTTCCACAAGGATTGATTGTTTCTATGGTGCAATATGAGAAGTATTTATTACTATCTCCTATGACTTTGCCTGAAACTGGGGGTCTTGCAGAATGTTTCAATGAAGGGAAAATAATTATAGAATTTGGTGGTGTTTTTATTTGTTTTGTTTTGTTTGGGTTTTTTGTTGTTGTTGTTGCTACAATTCTGCCTAATTGTAGAGAATATTAACTACCATATATCTGCCTCATGTGGGAGGTCAGATGATGTTACCAATATGATTTTTTCTAACTACAGCCTGGGAATGCATGAATTAGCCATCAAATTAAAATAACTTTTTAGATTTAGAAGGGTGCTGAAAAGATTTCAATACTTAATTTACTTTGAAAAAGAATATTTAATTTCAATCAATAAATATTGCTCTATAGTATTTCCGTTACAACATGCAATGCTTTGAATACAATCAATCTTATTGGTACATACATTTGAAGAGATCCATGCTCTCAGGCATAAGATGGATTTCTTAGTACCTGGCAAAGTGTGTATGTGCTATTTTCTACTTGGATGTTTTGAGAGAGATTGTTCTGTTGAGTACCTTAAACATACACCATAATTTCTTATTTTGGGTATATAAAATTGATAGGCAAACCTTCAAACACAAACATGCCTTATGACAAATTTTCAGTATGATTAATGAAATTATGTATCTTCTTTTTTTTTTCATTATGCTTCTAGAATCCTGGGCTAAAACATACGACCTTGAGATACTTTTAAGTGAAAGAGGTGTTTCCAACTGTCAGAGATGCTCAGTTCTACCAAGACCTCACACCATACAGCAATTACTCCACAGCATCCTGAAAGGTTATGATTATATCCTAGAGATGCTGAAGTTTTTGTAGCCATTAGGACAGATGAAAAGCTTTGTATAAAGTACACTTTTTAGATCACAAATCAACTGGAAAATAGCTTGAGCAACAGATAATACCTGACCCTCTGTTGGACAATGTTCCTTTGAATAATTTCTTCAAATCCATACTTTTATCTACTTTCTTTAAATAATATTTTTTGAAAAGGCTAATTAATGTCCATGAATAACAATTAATATTCATGACTAGGGATAAAGCTGCATCATCCTTGTTGATTACTTCACACAAAGGAGTTTTTTGGAATAGTATGACCATGAGATACTGGGATTTTCTAAATTTGGGTTCTGTGGTGGTATACAGAATCAATCACTGTTACAGGAAGACTGTGAGCTTGATTACGTGCTCCTTGTTGGCAGGGAATTACTCCTAAAAGTAGTTCCAGTTGGATCACCATGGTTGTGGGTATGCAGTGTTCCTCAGAGTAAATTCAGTCTGTTCATACAACAGAATTTATGTCTGAGTCTGCCTAGTGAGCACATTTCACTTCTTGGAGCAATTTAAGAATAGATTGTTTCATGTAGATAGATTCCTCCAAAATCTTAAATTCTTTTACCCTCTTACCACCAAGATCTACTTATTATTTACCAGCAAAACAGCAGGATTTTTAGAGTAAACTGTAATCCAACTTTTACGCTAAGCTCTTATCATAGCTCTGTTTCTAAACTCCTTGAAGATTGAAAAAAATCTTTATATGTGTTCCCACTGGTCCAAGATAACAATGATTTAGCCATAATTTGCTTAGATACAGCTATAAATTAAATTAGTATCTGTATTATTTTATTTGACTCTTGTATCATTCATTCATGATGTAAATGCCAGCATTTCTCTGTATGAGTAAAATTTTTCTTGATCTTCCTCACATCAACCTCATCACATTTTATTCTTAACAAGTGGAAAACTTCTTCACTGAATTCTCAAACAGAAACCCAGAGAGGCTTGTATATTTAAAACACAATAACCACTACCCAAAGCAACTGTCTCACACCGATTCCATTCCCACTCTAGAAGGAGTCAACCCATGTAGAAAACATAAGTTTAATGTACAACAACATAACATTGTGATGTGGGTGATAGAAAAAGTTAGATAAAGGTGATTATCTTTTATTTTCACTGTCTGTACAGAACAAAAATGGATATGCTTTAACGTGTTGCATAACATTTTACAAGCCCTAATCTTTGAAACAACACTGACATGTACACAGTAACTGTTTGCATCCTTCTACTTAGCAGAGAATTAAAAAAGAGATTAGAACCAAGGTTCAGGATGAAGTTGCCTAAAGCTAAGTATTTGATTTGGGCTTTAGGACTCTAAATACAGATGGCCTAGTTTTTAGAGCTACTAAGCACAAATAGTACCAAATCAATCTTGTGATAGCTGTAGCTCTTATATGATGGGGAATCTGTCCACTCTTTTAAGTGGCTAACATGGGTTCAAGTGTCTGGTTGATGTGCTTAATTTTGAAAATGGGGGCAGGGCACCAGAAAGAGCAGCAATTAGTGGTGTTGCTCTTGCCTCTGCAATATCCACTGAATCTTAATGGACACCTGCACGGCACTGTACAATAACGTACAGTGAGCCCACCTAGCAGCCGGGAACTACCCCTGACATCAGGAGGGATGATGATCTTCAACCGCATCTATATTGCTTCTGGGTCCCAAAGCATTAACTTTTCACAGCATCTTTCTTTGCTGTGTTGGTACTCATCCAAGTTCATACTTAACACAGCTGCCTCGTGGATGAACACTCTTATGCCCTGGGCATCACTCGTGGGTTTATTTGTTTATTTAAAGATATCCTTTTTCTTCTTCTTTTTCTCTACCTAACTTCAGTCTGTTTCAGATTTGTGAGCTCTTTTCCACATGCCAGTCATGATTCCAACTGCAGTTTGAAGAAATTTATCAGACATATGCGTATGAATAAATATTCATAGGTAATGCTCCCCTTATTCAACAGACTCTTTGCTTTTGCCATATCCAGTTGTCATTCTGGTGAGGCAGAATCTAGGTAATGAATCAATATTTTGCACATCTGACTTTTTCAGCAGAACTATAATTTACCCTTCTTTAGCCATTGACAGTGGCTACTCTAAAAATACAAGCATATGTGAGGCAATATTGTGTTTCTCCCACTTCATGGAACACTCTTAATTTCTTGCAAAGCCTGCAAGTATGTAGGGGCTAGGGTTTCATCTCCTAAATTGATCTTGTTTTACACTACAGAATGATCTTGCTTTGCTGTGTCATCGTAAGAATATGTGCATTAATAAGCACAAAATCAGGCACGAGGATGGATTTGAACAGAAAGCATACTATTTCAACTTGATAATGATAGGGATGTTCCCACACACATCAGTCACTAAATTGGTTCTAGTGAGAGCTGGAAGGTTTTAATACCACGTAACTGTTAAGCAGAGGTTGTTTTTTTCCAGTCTGTCCCAAAGAGACTGTTCATTTCTGAACACTGCCATCCTCTGCTGTGATGAAATAGAGGCAAATGAAGACGGATTTCTGGCATGCCAAATGCTACCAGCCCCACATCTCAGTTACCTCTGGCAATTGGCCTCTTTTGTCTTCATCTGCAGGGGACTGCAGTAGTAACATGCTTAATATTTCCATGTCTCCTTCTAACATGAATTTCCTATTCATTTAGTCCTGACTGCTCCTTCCCTTTTGATCCTTGCCAAAGAGACCCAAAAGGGGAAAACAATCTTCCCAATATCTAGACTAGGTTATTTTTCATGATCACTTTGTCCAGGGAGCTCAGCTTTGCAGAGATGGGGATCAGACCAGTGATGGAAGGAAGAAGATTCTGGATGCCCAGGTAGGAACAGAAAACACCAAGAAGATCAGTCTGCTTCTTGAGGAAGGATTTAGGAAATTTTTAAGCAAAATCCCAAATCTTCAAAGTCTGCATGACACAGACTGAGCACTGGTTTTGACTATAAGTAGTCATGCAGTTTAGGTACTGCTAGTCAATAGTAGAGATCTGGGCTCTTTGACACAGCATTTCACTGTGACCCAGGCAAAGGGATATGGCCTTTGTTTCCTTGGGATTAAGGAGGGGGATGATGTTGCCTCTTGACATAACACATGTACAGTTCTCCATATCTCAGGGACAAGGACCATGAACACATGTAGACAAGTGATGTTCAAAAATTGTCCAGGGTATTTCTGGGGCTGGGTATTTTAACAAAACCCATACAAACAGGGCTGTGACTCATAGCTGTCACTTGAGTCCAGGAGAGGTTTCCACAGCTTCATCTTCTTCTAATTCAATAATAATAATAACAGCAGTTAACATTCCTCTCCTACTTTAAAACACAATATAAATACTAACTAATTAGCCCACCTCAGTCAGGACAATGATTGTCACATGTTTGCCCAGAAACGTACAATGAGGCTGGGATATTCACATGAGCCTGAGGGAGTTCCCTGCCCAAATCACACTGTGTGTCATGGGGAGGTGGATGCTAACTCCCTGAGGTACCCTTGAAAAACTGAGCTTTAATAGATCATGTCTATAGTCAATTTATCATACAATTAAGCGCTTGCATAAAGCAAATAGCACCAGAACTGCTGAAAATGTAATCCTGCCCCCTTGTTAAAACACGCTCATCTGTTTGGCATTATGCAGAATGACTGTCACCACAGCTCTTTGAAGTCACTATCGCTAATGCAAACATACACAGGTACAAATAATTCAGCAGCAAAACACCGATGCTTCCCAAGTTTCTTACGCCATGTATGATCCTGAAATCTTCAGGAGCATATTTTAGTCTATTTATTTTCCACACAAAAGGTACTTTACAAAATCTGCTAAATAGCTGGGCCTACTTACTGGGTCCCAAGAATATGCCCTGCATACGTCTCATCAGACACATCTGTTCCTCCGGCTCTCGGCTCCTCTGTTCTCTTTCACCAGCAGCTGGTCTCTGAATGGATGTCAGAGACTGATCTCTTTGCTTTGCTTAGGCTGTGGGATTGTTTTTCTTCTGGTCTGCAGAGATCTGTCAATATTAGCTTAAATGTAGGTTCTTTTTTCTTGTGAAAAGAAAAGATAATAATTCTTCCTCCTGATGGTGGCTTAGAGCACTTCAGATTATCCCTTGTTATTTCTTTGCAAGAAGAAATGTATATTCTCTTTTCATAAGAATTATACCAGTTAACAATCCTCCGGCCCAAACCTTGTCCCATGAAAAACTAACATCAATGGGAGTTAACAATATCAGCTAAAGGTAGAATTAGGATTCTCACAGAAATCTTTAGGTTCAAATAAGACAATCTTCACTGGTGTAACCATAGCAGCTCTCATGTCCTACATAGTACTTTTTAAAGATATCTTGGTGGAACATAGCTTTCAAAGTAAAACATTTTTTTTTTTTTCTGACTCTAGGCCATGTGCTTTTTCTATCTGCAGGTCTCTTCCACAGAGCACCAAATTTCCCTTGGATGTCAGGAGTTCTGAAAGTTATATCAGCCTGGCTATTTATTTGTTCCTGTTTCAGTCTTGTTTTCCAGATGATTTCCCAGATTCTAATTTAACAATTTAGGAAAAAAAACCACAAACCCCACAATGCATGATTTGCATTGTGTGCTGTCTTCGTACAGTTAGTTGTTATTTGTATAGTTAGTTTTCCTTTTCACTAGTATTCTCCTTGACAAACTTTAGATGCCTAATTTGCATGCCCAAATCAGGAGGCAGTTTTTTCTCAGCTTCCAATACAGTTAATGAAGACAGAGTGTCTCCACTAGAGGAAACTTTAGGCTGCTTAAGTTAATGCCTGAAACATTTGCTGAAGACACCTTTGTTAGAACCAAAGACTTCCAGTTTAGGCACCTGAAGTACCCAAAGTTTGGTGCTAGGAGAGCCTCTTCTTTGTTGTTTTCTGTGTCTCTAATGGCAGTGGGTCACCTACGCCCTTGTATAGGCAATGTGCCCTCCCTATTCAGACAGAGAAAGCCCCTCCACATGACATACCTTGCCATTTGGGTTTGCTTCTGACTAGAAGTTACTAATGGGCTAGAAACAATGTGCTGAAGTAGGGCCAACACACCACTGCGCTCTGAATCATAGACTTGCAGCCAGCAAGCCAGGCTAGGACCTTGCCAGAGAATCTGGTTTACAGTATGACCACTTGAAAGGATGTAACATATATGATTCCCTTTTTTATCACCACATTTATTAATCCGTGCTTGGCCAAATTATGAGATTTTTCAGGGTTGAAGAAGCACTTGCTATACAGATTAATGTTTCTGTGACAGTTTTGAGGGCTAATGATGAAGCATCAATCAATACATGTGATTCAACAAGTGGAGGCACTTGAGTTGTTCTACAGCATTGACTTTGTTTATTTTAAAAAGGAAAATGCATTTAATTAAGGGAAGGGTTTAAATTAATATATGATACATTGCTGATGAAACTCAGTATTAAGTTTTAATGCAAGCGGGTTGCACTGCCAGGGATAATGGGATAAATATCCATAAAATAAGCAGCACAAAGACTTGGCTGAAATGCCACAAGACCATGATTGTGAGCAATTAACAGCTTCATCCTTGATTGCTCTACATATCTTCTAGTTTACAGGACCAGTTGTCCAGTGTATAAGTAAGAAGCTGTTCACTGGCCTGCAGTAACAAGTACAGTAGCAATGAGTAGAAAATGGGCAGCAGGGTCAACTTTTCTTCAAAAAGAGATAGCATCATTAGAATAAATTATAAGTCTTGTCAACTGGCTGGAGATTTTGCCTGTCATCAGTATTTTCTCCTTGATCTACCATTCACATTACAGAGCCATGGCAATGGTAAAAATCTCTATTTGCCTTTTTTGAAATTGAGGATTATTCTAGTTTTAGCATGTAAATATCCCAAATACTGTCCTTCTGTCATCTAAGTATGTTATATAGTAGGTTGTAGCCTACCTCTTTGATGCAGAGTGCACAGTAAGCATTAACAAATATGTTAAATCTTTACTGCATGTGCCAGAAATGTGAAGACACCTTTCAATATTTGAAATGTGCCCTAAAGCACCTGGTTATAAAGAATCTATAGGGACACTGTGTGCTTAGGCCATTCTAAGAGCTGAATGCCAGGTAGGAATGCACACTCCCTTCCCTCAATGAAGATCTGTAGCAAAAAACAGATATGCACATGTACGGTACTGTTAAAATGAATAGTTCCCAAAATGTAAGTGCATTTAATTATGGAGTGTGTATGTCTTACAGGATCACATTCAGATACATGTGCCTTCCACAACGAAAAATGGATTTGCAATTTTCATTTTCTCTAACTATAAATATTTGTATACCACTTAATTTAAAGATTATACTGACAGATATAATTTTCGATTAATATGCTGTATTTTACATCGTTTACATTCCATTTCAATATGCTTGCCTTCTATAAAATGTATTTCAAGACTCCCTAAAAAAAGAGAAAATAGGTACACTTTAAGCAGTTTACAAGAGACAGATCATTATCTCCTACAAAGGAAAGGAAACAGGAAAGCTGTAAATAATAAGTTCTGAATAGGAATGACATAAACAGCCTAATCAATGTCTTCCAGAACTGGCAAGTGACACCTCTTTGTTTTTTGCAAATAAAAACCTTCTTAACATCACAATATAAACCATTATCTCTGCAGGCAAGGTATATTTAGAAACGTACAAAATGTACATTTCCTGCCAGCCACTAGATCAGTAGGTGGAGATCTAAAGTCATGCAAATATTACAGTAAATGCAGGCAACCAATTTCTAATTATTCCATATCAGCAGATTTGTGAGGAATATAATTTATTAAAAAAGAACAGTTTATGATCAGCAGACCTTAGTTATGACTGTTTAGGAATTCAGTGCATTTTGATCTAATCACAAAATCAAAATATTCATGAAACACAATGATATCTCCCCAAAGCAGCCGGGCAGCCATTAATTTTGAAATTCGGGTAATTTATTAACACTTATCTGTAGCTGTAAAAGCTTACCTCTGTGTTTGTAATACGGGTAAAAGTGAAAGCAGTTTTAAAACTGATTCCTAATGATTTATAATGGTTTGCTGTAATTTGAGCCAGAAATTCAATTAAAATGTATGTCTAGTTTTGTTTCAAGATCTTTAGTTAAAAATTCTATTAAAATTCTATTTCCTTCTTGCATTAAATGTATCTGTTATCTGCATATATGAGAAATATAAGAAAATTCTATCATTTATTCCCCAGACTCCACAAATGCCTTTAAAAGCATTCATTTTTATTTCATAATTCTGCCAAGCTACTATTTAGAATTTATATACAGTAGAGGAGGAATAAGTGTGCATGTTATTTTCTTTTGAAGAAAACCAGCTTCTCTACTGAGTGCTCATGCAAATATTCAAGTGACATTTATCAGTTCATCAAAGAAAGGAAAAACAAATAACACCAAATTATCGGATGTTTTAAAAGCTTAATTACAATACCAAGAGTATAGCTTCTTTCTATATATTTCCCATTATAATTCCCTCTTTTAAAGGATATGTAACTTCACTACCACTTCCCTTCTGAGATAACACTTTGCATTGATATTTATAAACAATGAGAACTAAACTGGCTACTCTCTTGTTTAGGGGAACAAAAAAAAGAGACAACTCATTGCTGATGTTGGTGGAGTCACTCCAGGGTAAACCAGAAGTGAAAGAGTAAATATTACTTTCCCTCTGTGATGGTCTTATCTCAGAATACTTCACTACTTGTAAAGGTAAAGGACTGACTTTATAGATGAGCACGTCTGTTAATGTTGATGAGAGTGATGTGGCCAGTCCTAATTCTCTGTGTTTGGAACTGATCTTTCGTAATGTAGTTAATCAGTAGCTTCTAGATAAAGTGAAAAATATTCAGACACCCAAAGAAATGTTACCTTGTAAAAAATACTTCCTATTTTCAAATTCAGTTATTCAGCATTTACCATACTCCAGTATAATTGACTTGGAGTAGTGGTGGATCAGGACCACATAACAGCAAACTAAGGATGCAGTTCAGTAGACTAAGTGCTGAGGGCTTTCTTCTTTCTTTCTGATCTGGTTTGGTAGCACCTACTGATCTGGTGAAAGTGAGTTTTACAGAAGACTGGGACACTTCATAGTCTCTGCAGTAAAGATAAAGATGAGTGGAAGAACGTGTAGATCTCTCAGTGTAGGATAATTACTGCATTGGATTTACAGGAGAAATTATCTGCTAAATTATTTCATCAGCTTTAACAGACAAGTGTTTCTGACTAGACAGTAAGGTATCTTTGCAAGTAAGGAGCTTTCAGAAAGAAAGCATTTCATAAGAACAGGGAATGCTTGCTCTAGAAGATGTAGATTAACAGAGACAGAGAGGAAACTCGTAGGAAGAAATTGCATGATGCAGGCTTTCGTAAGAAGAATAGCCAAGGATTACCTTTTCTGTTTACTGTTGATCAAGTGGTAAAGTTAAGGAGGGCGTATTCATTCATTCATTCATTGTGTTTTACCCAGAAGCAAAAAAATAGGAGCAGTGAGAATAGATGGTCAGGGTTTCTGAGAATCTTAATTCCCTAGGTTATCTCACCAATATATGTAACATACCATTGTCGTATTTCTGTCCTTTCAAACCATTGCACTGACAATCAATGCTTTCTGCCAGGTGAGATGAAGAAGACTCCATAAGGTGTGACTGTTACAGAAATGGTGTTTTGGACACACTTGAGTATGTCTGCCATTGTCTCCTGTGGAGGGCAGTGGTACTCTTAAATAGTAGCTCCAGCCTTTAATAGTGTAATTAATGATCTCAAGGTGAAGCAGGATCCAACATGTTAATAATATTATTGTATACTAGACTGGCTGAGAGATACTTCAAGAAACAAGAAATGATACAAAGGATCATAGAAAGGTTAGAAATGTGGGCAGGGAAATAACAAAATTATCTTTCAAACAAAATACATTATTTTCTAGTTGTTTCACACTTGCAATAACAGATCACAATGGACAACAACAGACTTAAGGACTGGGTGAAACTTGGTGAAATCTACTATACCGAGATATTTAGGGATGAGAGAACAAGAGATCTTAGAGTGAAAGAACAAGAGATATCGGAGTGATAGCCCCAGAGACCTTATGGTTATAGAATAAGAGATGTAGGAGTGATAGGAGAAAGCAAACTGTATGGTGAGATGCATGCAGACATATGGGACCTGGGATACAGAAAATACGCTAGAAACACTAAGGGAAGAGGAAGAGTTCCAAGAGCTGACTATGTGTATTTCAGCTGTCAATGGGTGAAAAAAGCTTTTACTGTTTTACTGGGTAAAGTCAAAATACTAATAAATAATTTAGGGGGTCTACTGGAATTAAGAAATACAAATATGGGTAATTTGACTGTGAAGAAATCCTTGGCTCCCAAACTTAGGGCAGTTAGAAAATATTTATAGAGGACCTGGGCAGAACTACTAAAGATATTTAAAATCAGCTAGGGTAAAACACTTCTTGTATGAACATCTAGAGGGAAAATTTTGCTCAAGGGCTTTTTTTTTTGCCTACTACCTGTATTATTATCTTAAGAAAACTGTCTGCATCTCATTGGTGAGGGCACTGCCTCTGCCTGTGTTGGGGTCATCATAGCTCAGAATCACAGAATCATAGAATCATCTAGGTAGGAAAAGATCTTGAAGATCATCTAGTCCAACCATTGACCTAACACTGACCGTTCCCAACTACACCATATCCCTCAGCGCTATGTCAGCCCGACTCTTAAACACCTCCAGGGATGGGGACTCCACCACTGCCCTGGGCAGCCCATTCCAACGTCTAACAACCCGTTCTGGAAAGAAATGCTTTCTGACATCTAGTCTAAACCTTCCTTGGAGAAACTTAAGGCCATTCCCTCTTGTCCTATTGCTTGTTACTTGGTTAAAGAGACTCATCCCCAGCTCTCTGCACCCTCCTTTCAGGCAGCTGTAGAGGGCGATGAGGTCTCCCCTCAGCCTCCTCTTCTCCAGACTAAACACCCCCAGTTCCCTCAGCCGCTCCCCGTACGACCTGTGCTCCAGAGCCTTCACCAACTCCGTTGCCCTTCTCTGGACACGCTCGAGTCATTCAATGTCCTTTTTGTAGTGAGGGGCCCAAAACTGAACACAGGAATCGAGGTGCGGCCTCACCAGTGCCGAGTACAGGGGTCAGATCCCTTCCCTGTCCCTGCTGGCCACGCTATTGCTGACACAAGCCAGGATGCCATTGGCCTTCTTGACCACCTGGGCACACTGCTGGCTCCTGTTCAGCTGGCTGTCAATCAACATGCCCAGGTCCCTCTCTGACTGGCAGCTCTCCAGCCACTCCTCCCCAAGCCTGTAGCGCTGCTGGGGGTTGTTGTGGCCCAAGGGCAGCCCCCGGCATTTGCCCTTAGTGAAACTCCTCCAGTTGGCCTCAGCCCATGGCTCCAGCCTGTCCAGGTCTCTCTGCAGAGCCTCCCTACCCCCGAGCAGATCAACACTCCCACCCAACTGGGTGTCATCTGCAAACTGACTGAGGGTGCACTCGATCCCCTCGTCTAGATCATCAATAAAGATGTTAAACAGGAGTGACCCCAAAACCGAGCCCTGGGGGACACCACTCGTGACCGGCTGCCAGCTGGATTTAACTCTGTTCACCACAACTCTTTGGGCCCGGTCGTCCAGCCAGTTTTTTACCCAGCAAAGCGTGTGCCCACCCAGTCCACGAGCAGCCAGTTTCTCCAGGAGAATGCTGTGGGAAACAGTGTCAAAGGCCTTACTGAAGTCAAGGTAAACAACATCCACAGCCTTTCCCTCATCCAGTCAGCAGGTCACCCTGTTGTAGAAGGAGATCAGGTTTGTCAGGCAGGACCTGTCTTTCATAAACCCATGCTGACTGGGCCTGATCATCTGGCTGTCCCGCATGTGTTGTGTGATGGTACTCAGGATGAGCTGCTCCATCAGCTTCCTGGGCACCGACATCAAGCTGACAGGCCTGTAATTTTCTGGGTCATCCTTCTGACCCTTCTTATATATGGGCATCACACTGGCCAATTTCCAATCTGTCAGGACCTCCCCAGTCAGCCAGGACTGTTGGTAAATGATGGAAAGCGGCTTGGCGAGCACCCCAGCCAGCTCCTTCAGCACCCTCGGGTGTATCCCATCCATTCCCATAGACTTGTGTGTGTCTGTGTGTTGCAGCAGGTCACTGACTGTCTCCTGGATTGATGAGGGGGTCGTTATCCCAGTCTCTGTCTTCTGGCTCAGGAGGCTGGATTCCCTCAGTACAACTAGTCTTGTTATTAAAGACTGAGGCAAAAAAGGCATTAAGCACCTCAGTCTTTTCCTCATCACTCGTTGCCATGTTTCCTCCTGTGTCTAGCAGGGGATGGAGGCTCTCCCTTGTCTGTCTTTTGCTGCTAACATACGTATAGAAACATTTCTTGTTGTCTTTGACTGCTGAAGCCAGATTAATTTCTAGCTGGTCTGTAGACCTCCTGATTTCTGTCCTGCATAGCCTCACAGCCTCTTTGTAATCATTGTGAGTGGTTAGCTCTTTCTTCCAAAGGCTGTAAACTCTCCTTTCCTCCTAGTTTTTCTTCCCTCTTGGAGCAGCTTCATGCTTTCTCCTCCCTGACACCGAATCCCATTGAAACTAGTTGGAATATCTTTACTGGGCTTCCATTTAGAGGCAACTGGCTGTTTGCTTTTTCCAGTTGGTAGAAAGGCTGACATTTTTCACCCAAGTTAATATGATCTTTTTCTACTGTTTGATTGGAAGGCATTTTAAAAATTACGAACATGATATCTATGAAAAATAATGAATAAAAATAATAGAGTTCTGATATTCATTCCCAGACAGCTGCTGCTTGTACAATAATTTCAGAACTGGAAACATTTTTATAAATACTAGAGGATTATCTGAATACTTGTGAGAAATGAATATTGTGACCCTACAAATAAGTTTAAGATCGATCTGTTTATTTAGGAAGAAAATTAATCTGTTTTCCATTCTTTCTCAGTTCCCAGAAAAATATACAAAGTACCATCAACAAAGGATGACAATTGTACTTTAGGCTGAGTCGGGTTCCTCTGACAAAGGAACCACCACCTTTAATGGCATGCAGTCCATAAGAAGCACTTAAACTCCTTTATCTAGCACCCTGCCTTCTGACTAGAGACGTGTTTACCCAGAATATATTTGCAAACTGTAAGTACAAAGAGTTTCACTGACTTTTAGTTATTGAAAATTTTGTTCAAAGACAAGAAACAGCAGGAACACAAAAAAGGAAAAGGAGGAGACCCAGAGCCCAGTTCTGCAGTGGCATAATCCCATCTAGGTGGGGTCTGTAATGGCCTTCCCTTCACTATCTCTTGGCTGTTTTTTCCTCATCATGAAATTGCTTTTTGTGCTGATTCAGGGAATGAACTAATTTGTAAAAAAAATAAAAAATAAATCACTGTTTTGTTATCATTCGTATCACTGATCCCTTTACTGAGTCACCATTGTGAATGAAGTACAAAGAGGTGATTCTGGAGGGGGCACAGACTGTAATTATGGCAGCTCCAACTTGGACAGTCTTAACGCTGTAGAAGGGCTTCATCTGCAGAAACACCGACAGCTTGGCCTTGAGGAAATATCTGTGAAAGACCTCTGGGGAAAGGTACTAGCAAAATGAAGCTTGGAGATATAAGCAAAAAATTGCTCTCTGTTTCTTACACTATTCAGGGAAATTGAACCTCATACTTTCTCGATAAATAGATAGGATAATACCAAAAGTAGATAATACTATCATCGATTTACTCCCCCTTGGGCAAGATTTATATGTCCCTGAACCTTGCCGATATATATATTATTTAGCTCTTACAATTTTGCTGGGTGTTTCAGATATGTAAAAAAACCAATCCAAAAAAATTCCTGCTCCCCTTCTTCAAAGCGGGTTTCCAAAGAGGTTGCAGTGTCATTTTCCAGAGACCCATGGTGTAGCTTTGTGTCTCACTGGCATTAGTGCGCCAGTAACAAATCCCATCCTACTTACTAAGCCATCCTTCTGACATGTCAGTGTTTAACTCAGGCAGTGCCTGAAGTCTGTGGGACTGGTGAAACTATTCACCTGATTAAAGTAAGTGTCTACGTCTTTGTTCACATCAGTCTAGCACATTCAGCCTTCATTGAATGAAAGCAGTCACCTATACGTACAAAGAATCAAGTGCTCTCACCCCTGTACTGTTCAATTGCTGCTTTTCTCCAACTGATTTCAATGTTATTTTTTAGAAAACTATGAGGAAAGATAAAGAAAAGAATTGAAGGTGACTTTCATTCTTTCATAAACACAGTTTTCATAGGAGAATAGAAGTTTAAAATATTTTGTAGGTAGTCCTTTGGCTTTCCACACCTCTGAATGAATGGTGCTGGCCTCATCGCTGAATTAGCCATAATATTTTATAAGCATACATAGCTATGATAGTCTCTGTTTACCAGCTGCAGTTACTCTTTTTTTCCTGTAAAATGGGGACATGGTATTATGTATCAGAAAACTCCATTGTTTTCTCATAGAACTCTATCTTGTCTATGATGCGTTAGCAGCCCTTT
Source organism: Athene noctua (assembly GCF_965140245.1). NCBI lineage: Eukaryota > Metazoa > Chordata > Aves > Strigiformes > Strigidae > Athene > Athene noctua. Next base: position 22,187,334 of record NC_134038.1, on the reverse strand, counting down.
TGCACTGGAGAACATTTTGTATAGTATGTTTCTAATTACTTATGAATTTGCTGCTTTTATTGTTCTATGTCACAGCCTTAACATTCCTTTTAATGTACTTTTGTGTGCAAATTAGAATAGCAAGAGTTAAGAAGTGAGACTTTCTGTACATGGTGGCAGATGTTCAGAGCAATTCTGCGTGTCAAGCTGGGGTCAAATGGGAAGGGAATGTCATTACTAAATGGTAACATTTTCTGTGGGTTTTAGAGAAATTCAAATCCTGCTTTAATCTAAATTTATTTTATCTTTTTTTCAGGGTTAAGGGTTGGACTTCAAGTTACTGTCAGACATTTGTATATTAAAATGACTTTACATTTAATTATTTTCTAAACTAACTTTCCAAATAGTTATTCACAGATTTACCACACCAGAATGCAGTCTATTTCAATAGGACCTTTTATCCCGACACACATAGATTTTGCATGATATAGTCGCCTGCTTGTAAGGCATAGATTCACATATTCTCTAATTATTTTTTTAAATCTCATGCCCAGGAAGTGTCTACCGTAATTCTAGAAAAATCTGGGACACGATTCTGTATCCACCATGTATATTCTTAACAATGCCTATGTGATGCATAAATCTCATGATTTACTCTGAGTAGTTAGGTAAGAAAATTAAGACACAATCTATTGCATGCAAATTGGAATAGCAAAGGTTAAGAAAAAGGGTTTTTATCTGTGACACTCATGACAGTGGTCAGCTGCCTTATTTTTATTTTTCTCCAGTCCTGTACTCTGTGCAGTTAAAATTCCTATTTTCCTTTAATTCTGCAGTGATGTTGGAATGAGTTTGAGATGGGGTAATGTATTCAAAATCATAATGGTTTAGAAAATTACTTTCTATTTTTTTAGCTATTACCACAAGGTCTTCTAATACATTATCATGAAAACCAGAAAAGAAAGGACAAGGCATGATGGGTATGCTGTAACTTGGTCATAATTGTACTAATGTGTGTGGGACTGTGTGGCAGTAGATTATCCCATATATCTTTTCCATTATTGCCCATTTTAGCTAGTCAAGGGCCACTATCAGAACCAAAACTCTTCCTTCTTCACTGAGGAGGATTTCTGATGGCCTTTTATTTCCCTGCTTACCCAGTATTCCTCCACTTCAGCCACATGCACCTTGTTAACCCATGGCCAGCAAGTACTTGCTGAGGCTCTGAGACTCACTAAACTGCATGCGACACAATGAGGAAACAGGAATTGCTTTCTTTCAGCATAGTATATAACGTCATTACATAACGTTCAAACCTTACAGTTTGAACTCAAAAACACCTGAACCGAAAAACAATCCTGTCTATGCCACTCTGTCAGCGAGATTCTTCCTGAGCTCACTATGATGCCTGGAACAAAGGTCCAAATGCAGTCCAACAGAAAACCTAAACAGGTTGAAGACCCAAGGGCAGATGCACATGTATTCCCCTGTATGCACAGACATTTCTGGAGTTAAGTGAGGTTCATTGCTGATGTATACTACTGAAATATGTCGGAAGCTTTGTAGAAGACTTCTGTATGGAGAACTCCCCATCACTCTCTGTAATGACAGTTTTCTTTTACAAGGCTGGCAATATTTAAGGTGTATAGCAGGTTAGTCTTGTAAAAATGTATATATTCGTCTGGTCATTTCATTGTGGGGCTTATAGCATTTACTCTATCCATATTGTAGAAATTCCTTTTTTTGTTACTAGCAGGAAAAAAATAACAAGTTCATGTTGCTGTTTTGTGGCTTTATTTCCACATTACAAATAACCTTATTTTCTGGCATTCTGAGAGACTGACCAAATATAAACAATTGTTTTTGAAATAGTTGTTCCACTGCAGAAATTATTCAAGTATCTATATTATTTTGAAAATACTATGAAGGAATGAAAGGTCTTTTAGCTCTCCCACCTTAATAAATGTCATTTAAAGAGTGCAGATCAATGTTTACTAGAAAGATAATTCCCCTAATGGGGGAATGTTTGAAGCCCAGGTGTTTCTTATTGTATTCAGCCTGTATTTCTGCACTTCACATGAGTAGCCTATATCTGTATGAAGTACTGCTTTGATTTTCTGTAAGAATCCCACCTGATATTCAAACTCCCATACTGTCTACTGAGCTGTGATACAGGTGAGAAAAGACTTAAATTTAAAGTCAAGAAGATGGTCATGGTGTCACTCTTTAGCTGAAAATTTCTAGTGAAAAAGAAAACACAGGCCAGATTTTGTACTCATCTTCACAGTTGTAAACTCAGACTGATGCCACTTAAGTGAATCCAGATGTGCATTGCCCTAATTTTTCAGTTCCCATTAGTTGACACACTGTTCCCCTTTATTGATTTCTGGAGTGTAAGTATCAAAGACAACACTGAAAATTTAATGTTCTCAAAAAAAAAGAAGAAAATTTAATTTTTCTACATTTATACAAATTATGAAATTCTTCATACATTCAGACTGAGGACTCATTTCTCTCCCTTGCTGGCATCTCTAGCCTTATTGAATATTATATAGAGTCGACTCACAGAAGTTATAGGAGGTTTTGGACCTAATTCAATAGTTTCTCTCTATGAAGGAAAAGTGCATGCTTTCTTTTAATAGCAGAACTAGACACATTATGCAGGACCTTCCAAGCTTTTTCAATCTTGTATCAGGAGGGGTCCCTTTGAAACTCCCACTGCTACACTGAAGTAGTGAAGCTCTCAAGGATCTGAGAACACCGCTGGTGAAAGAAATGGGAATACCACCGCAAAATTCAAGTTCAGATAACTCAGAATCCTTTCGCTCGAAGCTGACTATATAAGATCGAGAAGAAGGAAAGAGAGAGAGACTAAGGAAGATCAGTTTCCATGATGAAATCAGTCTCGCTGTTATACTGTCTTCTCTTTAGCCACAGAGAGAAACAATATCCTGAATGGGTCAAATCAGAGGCCGCTGCACTGAATCCTTCTCTGACATAGACTGTAACTCTCTATTGACTGTGAATGAAGTGGGGACAAAATTTTTACCCTAACTTCCCTAGTCTTATGCTGACTTTAAGATTTCTATTGATTGACACAAAATATTGTCTCAGTATAAGCAATGATGGTTGGGGTAACGTGATTATAATATTGTCTATGTTATGTTATTAGTATATAGGATTTTATCCAGATTGTTCTTGAAAAACGGAAAGGATGGAGAGCACACAACCTTCCAGCTGGTACTGGCAGGATGCTCTTAGATGCCCGAAACTGCTCCTTCTCCAGAATGGAGACGCCCAGGTCCCCCAGCTGCTTCTTACAAGGCAAGCGCTCCAGCCTGACCAGCCTGGGGGGGTCCTGTGGCCCCAGTTTATCAGTGTTCTTCTTGCATTGGGGTCTTAAATCTGGATGCAGTGCTTCAGACATCTCACAAAGATTCAGCTCTGTCTCTGTTTTCAATAGAAGTCCTTACTGAATGTGTAATTGCTTCCCAGCGTATCTTCTTCTACAAATGTCTATCTAATCCAGAGTCTATTTGGAGAAAGTAAAATGAATCATCTGGTATTATGGACAAGTGGAAAGTCTTGCCTGATTTTAAATCTAGGAATAATTGTTCAAAATAAATTTCTATTTAACAAAGGCTAAGCAAACATTCCAGTTGTTATACCCTTTCCCTTTCTTGTGAGTTCACTAAACTGAAAAGAATTGCTAGAACACTGTAAGAGGAAAGAACTGGAAAATCTGCTCCACATGGGTACATTAGAGGAATTACCTGACTCTTTGTACAGGAAAGAATCTGTTTTGTTGGGGGATTCATTCCTCTGGTTTAATTCTCCATCCTGTTTTGTCTAGCCAGATATTTCCACAGGACACTCTGTGATACCTCTGCAATCCTTTTAGTGTCTGTATGGTATTTTTTTCCTATTTCCATTGTATATTGCATAATTATTCTAAAAAAAAATTACATACCAAAGTTTATGCCTGACAAAAGAAAAGGTTTCATGAAGAGCGTAAGAGAACCATTTTTGACCACGTGGCTTATTTTTGAGCTGCTCTATTCTTTTTTTTTTTTTTTTCTTTCTGTATTTTAGAAGTTTGTCATGTTTTAAATAATTTGATTCTATAATTCTATTGTCTTAGCTTTCTCTATAAATTAGAGAAGTGATCCTGCATATACTATGAACAAATGTATGTTTCATTTTCTAATAAAGAACTATTAAATTAAAAAATTAAACAATTAAAAAAATTTCTACATTAATTGTTATATTTTATGCAAATGCCCATCAATTCTCCTGTTTCACAGTGTTATTGAAGTCCCAGATATATTTTCTAGAAAATTTCATGTGGTTCCAATTTTTTATCCATTACATCAATAATTGCATTATAAGCATGAGTAACAAATTTAGTGATATCAAGTGCATTTAGCATAAAGTATTCTATCCCATTAGTTGAGGGTGGTGTATTCAGATCTCTATGAATGGAAATGACCCTATGCTGTATTTGATAAAAAAACTGTATTAGGAAGAGAAAATTGGATCTTGAATTGCTTGAAATCTTGAAAGGATTTAAAATAATATGAATCAGAAAGATCACCTATAAAATTAACACTGCTTACCTTCCAATTCTTGAAATCTGAATTACCGTAGAAGACTGGTGAAAAAAGGTTTTGCCTCAAGGATTCAGGATGCGAGGGTATTCTGCTGGAGAAGGATAATCCTTCTTGGTCTAGGTATTTTTCTGAGGCTAAGAGATGGATTCAGTTCTACGGAGCTAAGTTTGGCCCAGATTCCTCCAAATCATGTATTCTAGTTACTGCAATACCTATGGCTGAAATATTCAGCTTTATGGAAAAAATTCACATTGTCTCCCTGCTGAAAGTTTTCTGTAAGGAACGCTGGATCCTTAACCACATTGAAGCACTGAGCATGAAAGTTATAAAGCTGGGGAAAAGTGGAGGTGGCAGGCATTGCCTGCAGTCCTCACTCCTCTGCTCTGTTCTTTGCTGGTGGGCCAGCAAACTGGTCTTGAGAAGAGCTCCTTAGAGAGTTTTTCTATTGAATGACAGGCACAAATACAACCACAGCAATGAGGAACGCTTAAAATAATTTCTGAAAAAAAAAAAATCTGCTGTTATTTCATATTCAAAAGTGATGAGATTGAATGAGTGCTTCATGCTCCACTAGCTTATACTAATGCCCCACTGCATAGAGCAGTCTAGAGGATGCATTTATGAAGTGGAACTTCTGAAGATTCAATTTCTGTTGGAGCATTTCATCACATATACTTTTATTTTAAACTTGAAATAATGGGTTGGCAGCTATGTTTTGTGAGCTTCTTTACACTTGGTTAGAGCAATTTGGGCACTCAGGTGCCTTCATGCGGAGTGAAAGTCCACCACCTGCTTGACAATAAGGGACCTTGTCCTATTCATTACTGTGTTAACATAACAGTGTTTCATGAATGGCTAAGTAGCTCTCTTTTCAACAGCTTTATAGCTATGGCAGTGTGACACTTATTTCCCTAACATCCACCATTTAATGAAAAGCCCTGATTAGCTCTTCTCTCCTCCTCCCTGGCTAGGTGTTATGCTACCCTTCCAGCTCTGGACTGTCGTGCTGTGGCAGGGGTGAACACTGCAAGGCAGTAGGAAAGTGACACTATTAGTCAGCTCTGTCTTGCCTGACCTTAGCGACCAAGGCTGGAGTTAAAAGCAGGGTAGTTGTGTATAAAGCAAAGTGTTACAGACATGTTAATAGCTTCCTCTCCCCACCCACTGTATCATTGGAAATGCCCTGTTCTCTAATGCTGCAGTGGTAACCTGCTGGCTTTTGACTTTGCTTTGTATGAAATGAAATCCCAAATTAGAGGTTAGTTTAAAGTTAATTTAGTGTCCTCACAGAAAAGGGAAAGTTCAAACAGGTTTCAAGAAAGGCTACAACTGTGCTGTTGTTGAGAGAAGTGCTCTGGAGATAAGGAAGGGGCTGTGGAGTATAAATATATCCCATATTGGTGTTTGTGTATATGTGTCTATATCTCTGCATGAATGTATATCTAAATGTGACACCCTTCTAGATCTGTATGCTTAATAATTACTTATTAATATGTTGTATATGGTTATATGTAATATAAGTATCTCCCTTCGTATTTATTCACTATATTTTCTATTTTCTGTATGAAGGCTGTGGCATCCAGCTTGCCCTGTTTTCCATAACAGACCATAATGTAGCATAGGAGAAGCCAAAAGTGACTTTTTCTTTTGCTTTTTGAACTAACTGCAGTTCTTTCTCCCAGAAGCAATCCTCCTGTTCAATAAAGCTTAGTGTGAAAAAATAGAGGTTAAATGTTGCCAGCAGGAGTTTAATGGTAGCAGGATTTCCTTCTTTATTTACATGTAGTTTAAGTGGAGCATTCAGCATCTGGATTTTGAAGCATGCTGGTCACTTAGCTTTGTCTGGAGATGCACACATATTGCACGCTTTTCTTTCTTAGGCCAATGAAAGTAAAAGAAAAAAGCACACTTCTGACACGCTTAAGAATTTCAGCTTCTCTTCTGTTTTGTCCTGAGACTGGATCTTTAATTGTGCTGTCGCAGAAGACATGTCCAGGTGTTGTGACAAAGAAAACTGCATGGCATGAGTGAAAATTTTGCTAGGCAGTGCACTGACAGTGAAACACTGTATTTGCCTGTATTCTAGTGCTCAAAACCAGGCTGTCACCATGTCAACCAAGGCAAAGCAGTTCCTCTACCTCTGGAAGAAGAGTGAACTATCATGAGAGCTGGTATTGATTAAGATTTGATTGCAAATATATATTTTTCCTTACTTGTTTTCCTCCTTCCTAGAAAACTTAAAAAACTAATGAGTCTCTAGTGGTTGTTGAGAAATGCCTGAAAACATGAACTAGGTCCACACTGCAGGCTCAAAACCCAGAAGGCAAATAAAACAAACCTTGTAAGACAGTTTAAAGCCAATTTCCTGTTTTTTAGGGGCCTGATTCGTTCATGTTGAGTAGTTGATATTGGTAAGACAGCATCAGGCCTCACTGTCTGCTGATTTACCAAAGTAGGGATATTCCCCTTTTGAGATCTTCATGGGAGCAATTCACTTCTCATTACCATTAACAAATTTCATGTGATAATGCAAAAAACCCACTTATGCATACTCAGAGCAAAGCAGTACTTAGTTCACATTCTGGTTCATATCACCCTGACTTTGTTTATGCTTAGACATTCATGTGAACATGGAAAGAACAGTTACGTTAGCCTCCAGGGTTCAGATGCTGCAGTGAAATCCTGCCAATGATCAAAGACTGTGATATTTGTCTCAGTTTATGTGGTAATTGTTATCAGCTGAAAAATCACATAATTTTATGGGTATCTAATTCACTGTAATGAGATAGGCTACCAACCCAGTAGACATTGCCTTTATGTTCGTTTTAGCCACTTATTGGTTTGACGAACAGTCATTTTTCTTCTAACAAAATATTTCTGTATTTCACATTTCCAAGAGAAATGTGTTCATTTCACTATGTGAAGAGTAAATAGGACATAGTCTTACTCATTTTATCTATGTGTGCAAACTCACATTATTTATGATTTGAAGAGCAGGCATAGTAGAGACCTTTACTGGGAACATTTGAGCTCTTTAATTTCTGAGACACACAGGAGAGTCCACAATGCAGTCATACAATTGACTGTCAAGAAGCAGTCTATAGATATATCCCACAGTATCCTTTTGTGTGTCTGTGGAATCAATGCGTCATTGTCATGGGAATCACAGATATATAGGGCTGGAAGGTATCTACAGACATAAGCTAATTCATTCCCTATACTCACTGTACATAAAACAAACCTGACATATCTCACTTGTTCTTAAAAACCTTCAGTGAAATAAAATCTGCAACCTGCCTCAGTGAACTATTTCAACCCTTAGCTGCCCTTTCAATTGGAAACCTTGTAGTCTGAATCTCCTTTGCTGCAAATTATATTGCTTTCTTCTCGTACAAATCCCACCCAGACCCTGGGAATAATTGATCACTGTACTCTTTCTAACAAGCTCTATATATCTGAAGACGTTATCATGCTTCCCCTCAGTCTTCCCGTTTCCAGACTAAACAAATCCAGCTCCTTCAACCTTTCCTTGTAGGTCATGTTTTCCAAACCTTTATCATTCCTTGTGGCTCTCCTCTTGATTCTCTCTATGTTGTCTGTATCTTTCCTGAAATGTGGTGACCAAAATGGGAAACATTATTCCAACTGAGGTCTGAGCAATACCAAGGAGAACAGAACATCAAGAACATCACCTCCAGTAGCATATACACAACACTTCAAACTTCCACTTGAGCTCCAGACATTATTGTATCAGCAAGAAATAGTTTAGTTTGTGGCCCACTATGTTTGTTTGGTTTACATTAATCTTGCCTATTCATTCCTCATTTAACAGTTCAAACAATTTTTCTAAGTTTAATATTTTGCATGTTTATTGACTACATTTCATATTCACTTGTGAATTCTTTCTCTAGGACCTGAAGAACAGATTGTATTCTGACTGAATTGCCAAAATGCTTTGCAGTTCTTGTCTCATTCCACTTACTCTTTGGACATTACCCACAAATGTCAAGAATAAAAAATATAACCGTGTCCTCCATCCCACCATCAAGATTATTAGTGAAAATCATGCTGGAATGGAGGCACAAGGACAGACTTCTGCATGATCCTATTTGAAATACCCTCCTGACAGAGAATCAGTACAAATTATTATGTGGGGTACTGTTTCTCAACATGTCTTCTCATGAAATCATCCAGACCACATTTCTCTTGCTTATGGGAACAGTATGCAGAGCAGTGTTGAAAGCCCTACCGAAGTCAGGATTTATCATATCTTCTGCCTTCTGCTATGCCGTTATCCAGTCATCCTGTCAAAGAAAGAAATTAGATTGATGTGATCTCTTATTGACAAATCTATGCTGGCTGTTTCTTTTCACCTTGTTATCTTCATGGTGCTTTCAGCTGGATTGTTTAATAATTTGTTGGTGTGTCTTTCTGGCTGTCTTAAATTGGGCTATAATTCCAATGTCCTTCTGCTGCTGCTGCTTTTTAACGAACAGTTACTATATTTGCCCTTCTTGTTCCCCTAGAAGCTTCCCCATACTTGACAAAATCTTGGACACAATCGCTGATGGTCCAGAGATTACTTCATATGGATTGTTACAGCCTGGTGGCTGAATACCATTTGGCACTGTAAACTTGAATATATGTAACTTATATATATATACAGGGTCTTTAACCCGATTTAATTAAGATTTTGTTGGATTTCTTCTTAATATATTGATGATACTATCATATGAATATGGCAATTTCACGAAAGAAGCATTGTTTTTATAGGATTTATTTTCTGTCATGTTGAAGTATTTGTTTGAAAGAATATCTAAAATCTGTTTACGTTTTAAAGAGGCCATATAGTACAAGCACTAGCTGAGAAAAGCTTTGGCTCCCAGGAGTATATCTATGCTCAAGTGAAGGTAGTGCTCTAAAACTGGTCAAAAGAAATAGTATGGGGAAACTAACAGGAGGAAAGTAATGGAATTACTGAGCTGTGAGGTTGAAAGACACCTCAGGAGATCATGCAGTATAAACACTTTTACAGAAGGAAGATCACAGGGGTCTTGACAACTCCAGGCTGATATTTTATACCCAGCTCTTAAGACCTCTAATTACACAGTTTCCATCAAAGCCCAGTATTTCACAATTCTGAACACTGGTTGCTTTTGCTAACAACAATATATATTATATATATATATATATAATTAAGGCAATTTCATCAAGTATATAAATACCTGAAAGGAGGGCATAAAAAAGATGGAGCCAGGCTCTTTTCAGTAGTGCCCAGTGCCAGGACAAGAGGCAATGGACACAAACTGAAACACAGGAGGGTCTGTCTGAACATAAGGAAATACTTTTTTACTGTGAGGGTGACTGACCACTGTTACAGGTTGCCCAGGGAGATTGTGGAGTCTTCCTCCTTAAAGATACCAAAAAGCCACTTAGACATAGTCCTGGACAATTGACTGTAGGTGGCCCTGCTTGAACAGCTGTGTTGGACTAGATGACCTCCAGAGGCTATTCCTACCTCAACGATTCTGTGATCTCATCCTTCTTCCAGATGGCAGGGAGAACATTTGAGTATTTTCACATATATCCACAATTTAGGCTTTTTCAATTGATTTTTTTCTAATCTAAATAAACATAGTTCCTTCAGTTTTTGCTTGTATCTGCTGTTCATTTATAACTGTCCATGGATTTGGGTTACTAGGATAGTTTGGTATCAATATTTCTATATTTTAAGAAGACTTTAAATATTGTCTTAATGTGATGTTCATAAGCCATGAAAATGCAATCACCACTGCTGATTGAAATATCTCATCAGAATTGATCAATTACACATTGCCAAATTGGGACGTATTTCCAATGAAACACAGTAGGAGCCTTTGCCAGGTCTAGATTCATTCAAATTTCAACTTGGGATCTTCTCTAGCTCTGCCTACCTTCACATCAGCCAAGCAAATCGTGTTATCATGGATCCCTAGGGTTTGTGTTCAAGCAAGGTGAGGAGCAGAGATGCACTCTTTGATAGGTAATGCACAAAAGAGTTAAAAAAGTGAAAGGGTTTTTAAAAGCAGATGTGAAAAAAAGCTTTTATACAGTAAATCTGATGATATGCCTATAATTAAGTCAAATAGGTTAAAGGCTTGTTATGCTAGGATTAACATATGGTAAATACATCCATTGAATTACACTGAGATTCATGTGATGATTACATATAAAATTCCATGTAATGAGATATATTTATCATCAAAAGGTCTCTGGCCTTTAAGAAAATGTTACAACAATTATCCTGTGAACGTGAAAAGTCAATAGAGGTATAAATGCATGTCTTTATGCCATTATTGTGACTGGATTAATTTCAACAAGACCAGCCCTGCTGACATTAAGCCATCAAGGGGGAAGCCTAGTGTTACTGATACAGCCTCTCAGCATGCCCTCTCATCTCTCCTTGTCTGCTTGGACAGCCAGAAAGAATTTTTTTCCTCAACTCCATCCTTTCAGAACCACAAAAATCAAAATGGAGTTTCACAATGAATATTACAAGATACACAGTCTTACAGCACTTCCAAAGTTTTTTTTCTTTCTGTTCTCACAAATCTCTCAATGACAAAACCTGTATTTGACAGCAGCCACCAGGCTTCAGTAGTCATTATGATGATTTGGAGTAACATGACTATTAACCAGCAAGTTTGGCCTCATACTCACTAGGGCAAATGAACTGTGGAGTGATAGCAGAATAATAATTTTCTGCCAGCTCTGTGAAAGTGACATGCAAAAATGAAGATGGGTAGGATTCATGGGTAAACATGGAGAAGCAGCAAAGAAATTTATCAGATAGATACACACACAGGCATCAGGCCAGTCTGATCCGCCTTCCCCCCAAATCAGAAAAAAACACCCATAGAGAAACACTGTCTCTTCTTTTCTTGACCTTAAGTGTCTTGTCTCAATTATTTTCTTCCTGTAATGTAACACTTGAGAGAGGAATATTTTTCTGTAGGTTGATCCCCTGTATTTATTTACACCATATTTTGCATAATGGCATCAAGTGAAGTATTTTCCTTCCAATCTCTGTTGCTTAGTATCTAGACTGATCAGTCTCAGAAAGACAGTCTTTCAAGTCCCTGGTACTTAATAACATGTGCTTTTGATTGTTCTGCTGGATTTGAACACAAACACTGCATTTAAGAAGACAAAGCAGATTTGGGGTAGACAGTCTGCCTTGGATCCTGAGAGGGCTGGCATGTGGATTTCAAGCACAGAACCAATCAGTTGTAATTCTTATTTATGAAGCAATTTTTATTTCAACATTTGTAACAGCAGTGTTACATCACTTGACCATTTTACATCAACAGTTATATTCACCCACAAGGTGATATAAAAATCAATAAACTGTTCTTCAGTGGACTGATTAAGCAAATACACTTTATACTTCTATTCCAGCTTGAAAAATACTGAGAATTTGACAGAGACCTAGATGACTCATAATGTATTTCTTTCTCTTTCTTTAGTAATGATCTACATTGCAGAATCTTGTTTTCCACTGTTGTCTTGCAAAAGCCAATGAAAGGAAGAGGAAAATATGTAGACATATCACCACTACTTATCATTTCACATTCTTCATTTTTCTCCTCAAACTGATTTTGAAATTTAATAGGATACCAAGCAACTAAGAATACTGTTCTTGTCTACAAATTGCAAATTAAGTTTAGCTATGAGCTCTTGTTTGGAAGTATAAAAGTTTATATTGTATTATATTTGAAGGCAGCTGTCTTTTGTTGGAATTTTAAAATAGACTAATTTTTATCAAAGGTTTTCCTTTCATGTCCTTTGATTGCTAAGCTATATAAGTTAACCAAAAGATAACTAAGCATTAACCCATGTTGCAGTTTTTATCTCCTTTGGCAATCCCATGAGACTTCAGCTAAGTACATTAAATGGAGCATAAATCTTTAAGTTGTTTTCATTAAGACACATATTTAGAATACATATCCCAGTTTATTTGATCAATTGTAAAATATTAGCTGCTGCACTGAAGATTTGTGACACGGTTTGCAGCAAGTGAACAAACATTTCTGAAGAGCACTGAAAATTTTTGCTGGAATGCATGGATAAGTTACAACAATTAGGGTTTGGAACATTCATTTGTGGTTTTTTTTTTTTTCCTTTATGTAGTTTGCAAATGTATGCTTAAAGGCCAGTAATACCAACAGGCAAGCTTTGAAGATAATTCTAATATCGGCTTAATATTCTCAGTTTGCATTTCTGTTAATTTTCCCAGTTTTCTGACCTTTTGTTATTTAAAAAAAAAAATTTATTTATTTTTATTTTTTGGCCAGTCCTAAACCCCAAGAAGAACACCAGCTGTAAAAGGGCAGGTGTTGGGAATATCAGTTTTAGTGTGTGTGACTTGGCTTACCATAGCTCCCTAACCAACTCCATTTTCAACTCAGTACTGATGTTAAAGTATGATAAAGGAGTAGTTATGATAAGTATTAATACATTAATTATGTGTGTTGGTGGGTGGTCTGAATATAAGATTTGTATTGAATAATTTATTGGAAGTTTTTTGTCCTTGAAATAATATGCTGTACTTTCATATTAGTTTTTGTCTAAGACTTTCACATTCTGTGAGCATTGGCAAAACATCATGTTCTATGAGCATTAACACTGTGTATCTCAGTACACAGCAGAAAGAGTTGTTTTTCCATTTACCAAAAGTGAAGCTCAGGTACTAAGGAGCTATACAATTTATTCCAAGTCACAGCCAACAAAAAATGTCAAAATGTGTGAACTTCAGACAGAGCCTTGCACTTACATGATCTTTCATATCCTTGTGTCTTTTGTGTTTCATTTTAAAAGAGGACAGTTTAGCTCCTTGGCTAAATAATAGTAAGAGTCTTTTTTAAGCACTTTCCTTATTCACAAGGATCTTAAATGTTTAATCAGGCCTCTGTCCTACTAATTTTACTCAGAGGTGTTCTTTTCTTATGTAAGTACCCCTATCTGAAATCACTAAGGTGGTTCATGTAATAGAAAATTTCCTAAATGAACAAAGGATTTTGCATTAACTCATTAAATAAGTTTGCAATCATACTTTTAAGCTTGTATTTTAAGCATCTTAAATTTCAAACCATCACTGCCAAGGGAAGAATTATAACAATATTTATGAGAAAAGCGTCTTAAACTGCAACCTATGTTACTCTCTGTATTTCTGACTAGATGTATAGGATGTGTGGATTTGCCAATACAAAATGGTGTCATAGAAATTCAGACTAGCTGTAGAACTACATGATAATTTTGCAAGAATTACATATATATTAAGCAGTCTTCACTTTAAAAACATAGAAAATGCCAAATGGACATTTGTCATATTTTCTTTACCAGTATAATCCTGCAGTAATACTATTTAGTTTTACAAGTTTTCAAAGAGAGTACATGAATGTCCATTTTTGTTTTTAAAATTTTAACTCTGTATTTGACATGACTGTTCAGTTTGAAGCTCAAATACAAGCATCCTGAAATTAAAGAAAACCAACACAACAAGCTTGATAACAGCCCTTCATATCCTTTATAAGCATTGCTAAAACTTAATTCTTAGTAACAGCAGATGTTGTAAAAGCAGGACATCTGCATGTGTCCCAAATCGGTTTGATATAGACAGTGTATATTCATCTTCATTTATGATAACTGCTTGATCTTCTTTACAGCACTGGGAAGTCTGCAATTCCTTGTTTAATTGTACATCTTTTAGTAAAGGATTTAGCTACTACTAACTCAGCAACACTGGGTTTTAGCTACCAAATATTTTGAATCCTGGTCTGGAATTCTTTGTTTTCTCAAGGGCAAACAGCTAAGTAATGCTCAGCAAATGCAAGAGTGCTGTGTTTTACACATTCTAGGGACTATTATAAAGTCTAGTTTTACTATCAGTAACACACCATTTGGGAATCAGTAACACATTGTTAAAAACTTGTGTACAACAGTCTTTTGTTGGCAGCGAAATACCCCCTTTGTGTTAATATACATTGCAGTTCTGCTTATTTTAAGCATGCTATACATTAAGTAGATATGATAGGTTGGCATTCACTGACAAATTAAGTGAGTTGATTAGCAATCTGAAATCTGCATGGACCTTCATTATGTTTGTCATGAATTGTAGGACTAAAAAGTGCTTTTCAGATAAAAGACACAAAACATGAAAGTGAAGCAGAGACTGATAACCCTTTCTGAAGGAAGAGCTATTAGTACGTCTCATTGCTTAGCCATCTAGTAAACACTTCAATGACTTCTGATTACTATTAACCAGCAGAATGATGTTTTTCTCAGCAAAATTACTTGTGTTTCCCAAGCTGTGCGTTTCAGTTGAATAGAAAGAGAGAAGCTTGGCAAACCAACTGTGCAAATGTTGGCAAAGTGTAAGAAAGTAAGAAATATAGGCAGATTTCCTTCTGTTGAACTACCTGTTTTATTCAAGGCAGTTAAAGGGTACCGAATAGAAAGTACAACCTTTGAAATGTTTATTTGGTTAGATCCAAAGTTTATAGAATCACATTTTTAGAATCAGAAGTTCATTGAGCCTTCTTAAATCAACCATCAGGTGAAAATCACATCTCTCACTTATATGCATTGATTTAGTATTTTCTGATATAGACGGGGTTTTTTTTCATTGCCTAGAATATATCTGAAAATATAACTAGGTAATGAAGTGAGGTCCCGTATACATGAGGAGCAGGGGAACAATTCTTTGCCAGTGTTCATTCCTGGGCTCCTACAGGAGCCCTGACAGCATAATTTAGGATTGCCTTAAAATGGCTCTAAATTGCATCCAATTGTCTGGAGCTCCAAGATGCTTCTATATAAGCAAAGCATTGACAACACAGAAAAATTTCTACCTTTGTCTCATCCACACTCTTATGGGAGAAGCTGTGAAAGAGGCAACTTAGGAAGAAGACCCTATATTAGAGTGAGAGTTGATGGGAAAATATACTCTTACATTACAGAGTTCCTGAGACAATGATAACAGATATCAGAAACAATGTCCATGAGCATATATAAATGTCTTCTAGCCTATGAGAGACAAAACTTTTAAGAAAAGGTAATATGTAGCTGGAAACACGGGCATACTTTCAGGTATACAGCTTCTTCTTTGAGTCACTTGCAAATCTTGTTTAATTTACATTTTTAGACCATCATGGCTACAACAGCAATATGGACACCCATGTGCCAAGGCAATTTTGAGCATTTCTTTACAAAGGAGGCAGTTTCATCAGTGTTGCCAAAAGAGTGAAATATCACTGGATGGGTACATCTTGGCTTATTTTACGAAGAGACAGGACATGAACAACTGAAATTGTCTTCTAGTGTATGTAGAGTACAAGCCACATGAAGCCTAGGCATGCTGTTACTCTTTTGTTGAGTTATGGCCTAAGTCTACACCTGTCAAAATGTTTTAATATGGATCAAAACCACTTGTTAGGGAAAATAATTCACATCATATTGTGCAAAGATTTTCTCTGTTGTGTTAGAGTATCTCTAATACTCTAGCATCTAGGTACTGGGAAATTATTTATAGCTATAAAAAAACTCTTAATTTTTCATTACTTCAGCCATACTGCAGTAAACCACAATAATAAAGTATTTGGTATACAGGAAAATTTATCCCATAATTTTTGAAAGAAACTCAAGTCTTACAACTTCTATAGAACAGTAGAAATATTTCATAAACCTGGGAAACACAATCAGCCCATAAACATACTGAACCATGAACTTAGTTCTGCACTGCTTCCAGGTAGGCTTGAATAGTTCCTCAGAAGGACAAATACCTTTATTTATTTACTAGGTAATCAGAAAAAATTAACCTTTTAAGTACTTCTCTGCTGTCACAGAGGAGGTTTCTAATGAATAGCTCTATTTTGTCTTTTGTCATCACTTGCTCATATTAAGGTGCATAAAATACTTCTGGCTTTTTAATATGTAAATTATGTCTTGGATGATCTAGGAGGTAGCTCACAGGTCCAAGGTCTTGGGAAGAACGAGTCTGTTCTTAGGTACAGGTAGGTCAGAAGCAGAGTTTCTTCACAATGAAGTCATAATCACAAAGAAATTCACAAATAAAACCTTTTACTGTGTGTTGAGGTTAAACTGTTTTGCATAAGTGTGGAAATGAATTATCTATTCATTTTAGATCCATTGTGTCCTTATTCAGCATAGCTCTTAAAGAAAGGCCAAAGAAATCCTGCATAACACCAGTAGAGCTTTCAAATGCTTCAAAGAGCATGGTATCAATTGAAATATCATCAGGAGTGCTAACATGTAGCTGTCAGCTGAGCCTGATGGGCTGTTATTACCACTGTCATGACTATTATTGCTATTATAATTATTTGATCTAGTTTTAGGATAAGCTAAGACCTCACTTCTGTAAGTAGTATATAAACACAGAAGGGCCCTGCTGCAAAGGCTTACAGAGTACAAACTTAGTAAAATAAAATCTTCCCTGGTTCTGCCTCAGTTAACATATGAACCCTAGCTACAGTCAGGTATGCAGAAAAGGAAGAAAGGAAAGACTGACTTTCTGCATTAATCACTGATGTCTAGTAGGTACATTTACTGTAGTTAGGATATGTTACATTTGGTCCATTTACATCTTTTTTTTGGTGACTAGACAATGCAAACATAAGCAATTCCTACCCATTCAAATCCACTATCTCTGGTCACTTCTGAGAATTAGAGAAAAACTTTGTGTGCTTTTCAACCTTTTATATCCAACAAGGGGCCAAGCATTTTACCTTGAGCAATTTAGGTTCCCCTTTACATACGCAATGTCAACCAAGTTCTGGGACCTGTGGCCACAGGCTTAAAGAAACTCAGAGTCTGGATCTTAATGCTGATAGTTTTGAACAAAAAATTTTAATCATTAAACATTTCAGGAGGGAGTAAAGGTTTTGTGCAAAGGGACAGATTCTTGTGGAAAGTAAATTACTGACAAAAGATGAATGAAGTCCAGGTGAAGAGCAGGACACAATTCATGTTCTGTTTCCAAGTGCATCTTGAGCTTTGTGGGAAAGGGAATATTTAGCTCTATTAATACTGGTCAGATTAGAAACCCCTCTCATCGGATTTTTTTTTCCTTCTAGTATAAAGGTTCACAAATCAAAACAGTTTCATATGGAAAAATCCAAAATGCTTGAATTTCTATAGCACTTGTGTTTTTCTCATTGTGTAAAGGTTGTCTTGCTGGCATTTATAGGCAGATTTCTTTCTTGGGAAAACCTTTAAGATTACTGGTATCTTGTACTTTAATTTTATATTTTGATAAAAAATGAATGTTAATATTAAAACATGTAATATTTCAAAACTAAATTAGGATTACAACCTCTTTTCACAATATTTTTAAAGGTTTCAGTACAAGGGTAATGAAATAATCTTAAATGATCTGCCAAGTCCTTTTGGAAAATAATAGCTTTTTCACATTTCTGTAATCATTTTTTAAAAGATATGGATACTGATTGTGCATGATGATTCATAGTGTCTCTTCTATATCTTAGTTTTCCTTTACTTTTTCTTTCCTTCATATATTCTCAGCTCAGCTTAACTAGTACCATTTTGTGTCTCTCTCCACTTTATGATATGATGAATGCAGCCATTCTTCTCTCCCCATCATTACAGCTGGTCTTTGATCCAGTACAGCTAATTTATATTTACCATCTATCATCTACCATCAAAACTTTATTGGAAAAGAGGTGCACCTGGACTGAATGAATTTCTTTTGATGGAGTTTGAGACTATTTTAGGACTTGTGATTAGGACACATTCATCCTCTTAATGGAACACAACAGAGCCATCTTCAAATTTGTGCCAGCTAGCACTTGGTTTGTTTCAATACGTCATGGATATTTCAGAGTTTATTCAATGTTAGCCTTGGCTATACTAATTTGTGAGTGATTTAATCAGAAAGGTTATCTTCCTTGCTAAACTCTGTTGTGTTTTGTACACATACAAATTGTGTTTGCATTTGTAGCACAATCCTAATCCTAAATCATTGTAAAACTGTAAGGATGTATCTACCCAACAGACTGTGATAAAGCAGGCTATATTAGATAATTCTGACCCCTCTTCTTCCATAGCTGCATTGTTACAAGTACTTGAGCTTGTTTGTTTTATCCTAGTTAGATATGTCTTCATTTCATGTTAAGATAATTTGCAATGAGCACGGTGAGGTTATAGATGTAAGTTAAATTTACAGTCCTTATACCTGTATACAGCCATCAAAAAATCTATCATGAGTTTTCTTTAGACAATTCATTCCTAAATTACTCTGTTTCACCACAAATGGTGCAGTGCTCTTATGCTAACAACTGAAAATCTTTCAAAGAAGCAAATTGGACAGTTTCTTTTGTATCAAAGGATTAGATGCAGCTGTGAAGTGTGGGTTACACTGTCAGTTCCCCTTTATGTGATTTGAAGTAGGGGTTGCACTAAGGGGAACTGGTAGTAAATACCTACACACTACTGGTATAACTTCTTCTTAGTGATGTCAGCTCTAGTTTAAGACACCTAAATTCAGAACTCTACATGCAGATGCCCACATGGGCCTTAAGTGCCTAAGTGTTCATTATAGTCAATGTGGATATCATTAATAGAGCCTAAAGAGTGATTTAGCTCATCTAAAACAGAGAACTTCCGTGTGTTAAGTAAATGGACATGGGGGTGTTTTTTTGATAAATTGTCGGGGTTTTTTACATTTTTCTAGGAAAAAAATGGAGAAGTGAGGTATCCCAGCTCCTGGGAACTCATCACGCTGTCCCCAGTCAAAGGGAACAGAAGCTGTGTCTCACTAATGGGACTTAACTGGGGAAACCTAACTTGTCTGAAAGGTCTGCATCATTCTGGGGAAGTCCCTTGATTCATGGAAGCCCCGTGCCTCAAAGCTGGAAGAATAAAAGTCTAGAAAGTCACAATTCAAACTGGGTCCTGCAGTTTCCACTCTCCTGGCTGTGACAGAAATCCAAGCTTCATCACAAGCAGGTGGTGTAAGCAGCGCTTAAGTTGCAGTCAGCTGGCAGGGAACCTGGAAGCTCTCCAGTCCATGTGGCCAAGGTTGTCCAAGGCAGTACTGCCCTAGAGTCACTGAATCTGGCAGACTAGTGTGTCCTAACAGCCTGCTCCAGTTTACTGGAATTCTTTTATTGATGAGAACTTGTCAAATTCAGCATACTCTGCAAAACTTTTAGTATAAGAAAGAGATACTAAGACTTTATTAGGTTAAGAGGCTGTAGCTGTTCCCTCTTAGCATCTTCCAGTGCAGTGTGCTTACTCCATCACATGATGGAGGAGTGACAGTGCAACCACACATTAAAACTGTGTGACCTCATGATGTATGTGAGGAAAACTTCTGAACTGATCATTTGTAAGATTCTCTGAGTAGGAAAAAAGACTTGAGGTAGAAAATTCCTGCCAAACTAATATTTGTAGTTCAGATTTGGGGCAGAAGACTGAAATGGAGAGCAAACAGCTTTTTGGAGTGAAATAATAGATTTTAAGAATTGAGGACTGACACAACACTTCAGGCAGTAATGTAACAATGCTCTGTCTTGCAGCAGGGTCAGTGGTGGATTTATTGTGGGTGCAGGAGAAAGTGCAGAGACCTGTACTCTCCCCATTCAGAGCTCATTAGCATGACCTGCCCTAGCTGGGGAAATGATCCCATGGTGTCTCTACAGTCTGCTCCCCACCCTGTCCCCATCACAGCTGCATCCAGTCACCAGCTCACCATGGGACTGACAATGGGTTGTTCACTGATAATGACCCACACTTCATAACTCTCTTTATTCAGTCCTCCCTAATAGGTCGTCAGTTCCAGCAAACCTGTGCTAGACAGTGACAGAAATGCAAGAAGAGACATTTTTAACAAAAGCACAGTGGACTCCAAACACCTAGGCAGAGCCAAGATGTCTATATTTTGCCACGTTAAACTACAGTAATAACACAAAACATTGCATTTACATGTTGAAATAATATTTTTCTGTATTTGATCTAGAATAAAACCAACAGTTGTTACAATAATCAGGGTCTCTTGGCCTTTGTCAAGTGAGAGGGTTGCAATAATTTACTAACTTAATCCTTTTCATGTGTTTCAAGCTAGAAAATAAACACCCTTTCTGAGCATTGTACCTATCTGTTCAACTTTTATTGTAGCCAGAGCACCGTTATTAATTAAATACTGTGTGAGATTTTAATCCCTATCATTTGCCAGGATGCACACAGGAAGACAGCACCTTAAACAATGCATCACATCAGAGAAATCTATTTAATAATTTTCTTTATTATTCAGGGAGTGTAAAACTTCTTCTTATGGTATTGTGATGCTCTGTATTCACAGTCCCTTGATGGCGCAGAAGCAAAACAGTTAAAGCATTAGCAACTTCAAGTTAGCAAAAAGCCTGAGGCGAGTTTAAAAATAACAAGATTTTAAAAAGAATACAGTTTAGGGTTTTTTTCCCCCATTTGTGATCTTTTTTTTTTCCTGTGGTTTTTGGTTTCAGTTGGGCACATTTCAAGATTTCCTTAGCCTCCTCATGGTTTGGGAGGTCCTTTTTAATGAATGTATTTCTGTTATTTCTTGATTCCAAGAGCTGAAGCTTTAGGAAAAAAACTAAAACAACTAAACCAAACCAAACCAAACCAAAAAAACAATAATGGAGTGTAACAGAATCCTTATTAAGTCAGGCCTTTGCGAGGCATCTGCTGAAATTTTATATACTGCAAGTGACAACCCCCACCCAATACAAAGACTTTTAATTCAAAATGCAAGGTTTTATTGTAATCTGAACTAGGGTAATTGACAAATTCTTATCCTGAGAAAAAGCAAAGTAATTAGGTCAGAGTGCACAGAAGTAACAAGGAGGAAAGCAAGCCCTTTCCTGCAGCTATCGGGATCCTCCCAGGTCTGCATTTGCTTCCCCACTTGGTTCAGGCCACTCAGAAACTATCATCTGGATTGCTCTAGTTTTGCACACTCCTTTTTTATCCCCAGGCTCTTTCTTCTTCCATCGCCTCAAAAACTTAGCTGTGCATTTCTCCCTTGCACTTCCCAGCAGCCCCTCCTGAGCTTCAATCTCCTGGATCCTCTCTGTGGCTCCCTGCATTCTTCATTCCTGCCCAGACTGCATTTCAGAAGCAGCTTCTCTGAGAGCCCCTCAGCTGCTGAAACAGTGCTATGCCCCCCCCTCTCCTCCAGGACTCTATCCTGACCCAGTCACTCTCCTCTAACACAGGAACAAATAAAGCAGACACTGATCTGTTACCCCAGTGGTTTGCAAGACTAATTTTACTATAAAATGAAGCTGGCAATGTATAACCAGCATATGCCCTTTATAACCTGCTGTGCCAACCTCTGAGTTGGATAAATGTGTGTTTCCACAGCCTTGGTTCTGATTTCAAGAAGTAGATTGCTGGTTTGTGTGTTTATGCAAATATGTATATCACTCTTGAATGCTTTACATTGCACATTTTCACATTTATCTATCTGCATCTAGCTATACAATGTCCGCTAAACTCACAAGTAATACAGTTTAAGGCTTTGCATGCACAACAAAATTAATAGAATTTTATATATATATATATACACACAAACCAAAAGAAAGTCATTATAGAGTAAGAATGCTATTTTATAGTGATACTCACTCTTGCAGTAATCAAATATATTTACTAGCTTATTATGTAAGTTAAATATAAATATATTCTCCCATTGTGTTGGTCTCAGTAAACCCAAAGTAGATAGCAATTCACTTTCTGTAACAAACATGACAATATATGAACAGTTCTCATTCACCTGATTAGATTTTATATATTGATTTATAAATGGCCAATCAATGGTACTAAATGTTTACCAGATGTGCTAATAAATGATTTATCAACAGTTATGAGTTGTTGCAAAGCCTAATGAGTAGTTAGGATTTTTATTTTCATCTCTCACAACTCCTTTAATAGAGATTTTGAGAACAGTCTATGACATACCATACATGCTTACACTATCAATTTATTTTCTGTTTTAAAGTGAAAATGCCATATAAAATTTGATCCAAAATAACGCTTAAATATATTTTCTCATCCTTCTCTAAAAACACTATAATCCAAATACAAGTATAAATTAGATACAAATCTGCTTACTGGCAGATGGGGCTGTTATATCCTGATATATTGTCTATGTAACTAGTGTAGGGCCTTGGAAGTAAATCCTTGGTAGGAGTTTCAAAGTGAAGAGTATAATCCAAATATAAGCCAATAAACTTTGTAAAGAATAAGCCTTTGAAACTCAGGACAAGAAAACTCTCTCACTTCACGAGAGATGTTTTTCTTTCTGTAGCTAAGCAGTCACTTAGCTGATATTTGAATCTTAACTTATGTTTCCTGAAGTTGTTCTTTGATCCAATACTGCTCAGTCAAAATCCACTATTGTAAGTTTATATATGGGATAGAAAAGTGACCTCAGAATGTCACACCATGTGTTTCTCATGAGCTGTTAGCATGCTATTCCCTCATGATTAGAAACGGCAAGATTCCCCTTGTTGAATGATCTGGTGATATCATGGGACTTGCATTTTTCTGGATCTTTAGCTACTTCATGAAGACAATACAGCACAGAATCTTTTTTCTTTTTCTTCTAAACAAATGTAAGACTTCATATCATCAGAATAATGGAATTTTGTGTAACCATGTGGACAATAGCTGATTCAGGCTGATGTTCTGGGGCAAGAACTGGATATTTAGTTAATCAGCTGGAAATGTCTATTAACTGGAGACTAGAGAAATGATACTGCAAAGTACAATGCACCTTTGAATAGGCCTGCAAACCATGAAGCAAATTTGGCTTTCATACAGTGCTGTCTATTTAAATACAGTGACAACATGCTCAGTAGAAGAGCACACCCCCCACACATGCCAGCACAGCAGTGTGTACTGCTTGTGGGCGTTGTACAATGTCCATCTGCAACAGAGGGGCAGGAGTGATCAAGAGGTAAAACGAGACTGGAAAGAGAATGAAGCAGGACTGGTGGTGAGGACCAGCCAAGAGAGGCTGGTTTTGAGTGTGGGAGGAATCTTCATATATATCCCAGCACTTCAGGCATTAGGGCTCTAGGGGAATTGACATCCAAGAGAGGGATGGAGGTGATGGAAGGTGGGTTGCAGGTGTTCTGCTTTCTAGTTACTGAACAGAACTGCAGCCTCCTTTGAGGCTGCCTTTTCTCTGAAGGAAGAAAAGTGCAGTGATTATGTCTATTCCTATAAACTGTGGGGAATGAGATTATACGGGGGTGGAGTGGAAGGAGGAACAGAATGAAGAGATGGGTGAAAGCCTTAGGGTTCCCACACACACACCAGCTAATCTCCCGAGACCACATGTCTTGGAAGAGGAAGAGCTCATGCTAAGATGCCTGGGGCTCTTCCACTGCTGAGCTGCACACTTTTCCTGCTGTGACAATACCTCCTTTGGAGGAAATGCTAGGGGGAAGGAGGAAAGGATGAAACTTGGAGCTTTCTGGGTTTATCACCAAATATTCACCCTGGATGTACTCCAGATGCAAGTGTCCAGCGTTATTCTGTAAATAAGTGTGAAAAAGCAATGACTACAGTTGCAAACCACCATAGAAAGTACTTTTATTTACAAGCGACTTTGTGAATTTATTTGAAAGAGCTGTCTACTTCCTTCTTCTGTTCTGTCTTGACTCAGAAAGTGCTATACAGTAAGGACTTGGTGAATAGAGCTGTTTTTGAGTTTCTTGCTTAGCTCTGAGCACCTCAGAAAAGTTCAGGAATGACTTTCAATCAGGCATTTTTAAATTGTTTTTAATTTATCTAAAAACAGGCTAAAGAGTTTAATTAACAGGCTCAGAGTAATAGTTATACCATTTTTCCTCTGCTATCAGCTTTCACTTTTATTTATGATGGGAGTCCCCCTTGTATCTCCTTTCCCACAGGGCCCACTATCACTAATATTTCTGTGATCTGTGAATAAACCAAAATTTAAAGTTAGTACTTACAATCAATGCAAATTAATGATTTCTTTAAAAAAATATTTCAATCAGGAAAAGCAGCTTTGTAGTTGAAAATCCCATGCTGGCCTTAGAGTGGGAGTTTTTCCAGCCTCTGCTTAAATCCAAAAAAATACTGCAATCTTCTGGCACAGGCTCACTGTAATGCTTTAAAAACAATTTAGCAACTGTCATTGCTGTAATTACAGTAACTAATTACCATCCTTAGCAAACAAATAGCTTAACATAATACGCAAGCCGAATCAATTTTGAAGAAATGCAAATTCCGAAAGCGAAAAAGGGCATTTTGGCAAACCTGAAAGAGAAGCGGGAAAATAATACACTTTGTTTTATCTGCACATAATTCCCAGGGAATATCATATCATAAATATTTGCATTCAGTTCTTATCAGGACATTTGCATTTGCTTCTTATCAGTCTGCAGGCCGGACTCTGCCAGATAGAAAGTAGAGCTCCACACCATGCACATATTTCTAATGAATCACGTCTCAGGCCGAGAGAATATTTTGGCTGGAACTTTATCACTGAGATGAAGAGGTCATTTACTCTCAGAGTCAGTTCATCTTGGAATTGTCTTGAGATTTTGATGTGATTCAACCATTAAAAAAAAAAACAAACCAAAACCCAAATCAAACCAACTTTGCATTCTGTTAATTTCTGTAGCACTTATGAAGTCTGATTGTTTGAGATGTAATTCCTTCCCCCCAAAATCAAAATCATATGTAAACAGATTTGATTCATATTTATGTCTCACACTCCATAACAAACAATGCTGCACGTTTTCCAGTGTACAGAAAAAGAATAAAGCAATAACAGACTAAAATGAAGACTAAGAATGAAACAAGCTGCACTTAACAACCATTATCTTGAAATTTAATGCCAAATCCTTTTGTAGTACTTCAGAAATACCTTTGATTAGTGGCAGTTTTCTCAGTAATGAGAGGAAATGTTTATGATGAGAAAACAGTTTCTCTAATGAGCCATCAGATTTCCTTAGCAGTTTCCTCAGAAAAAAAATTTTTTTCACCTTTTTATTATAAAAAGTGCGACTCACCTGTAAGAAAAACAAGTGGAAAATGCCATAAATCTGAAAGTTGCATACATATTCCTGTTGCTAGCTCAGACACATGAACAAAGAGAACATAAACCAAAACACTTAACTGACTCGATTCTGCCTTCTGCGTTCTGCATGTATTCAAGCAGATTTTGTTTGGTTTTACTTGGAATATAAGTATGACCCCATAAATATATTTTGTGATGACAAAAAAGTCACTCATGACCTCCCATACCTAAGTATAAAATTGATAACTAATACATGCCATCTGAGAAAAGGCAGATTTTCCACATTAATTCAATGGTATAATACTTCCAAATATTTTAATGGAACTGATTTTCTGTGACTTTAGTTCAGTGTCAGAATACCCTTTTTTTGTTTTTCTATTTATATGCATTTTATATTCTTGTAGTCAAATTCAGAATTAAAACCAACTTTTCTTCAAAAGTGTGTACTCTAAAGCCATGCAAATTACCACTTTCAAGTTCCTGAACTACTGCAACGTCTGGATACTCACTTGATGCAAGTTGGTATTGTTCAGTGCAGTATTGCTGTTTACACCATCTGACTATTTGGGACTATTTATTTTTATATAACTTCTGGGAAGTTACATCTTGACTAGTATTCAATCTACTGTGTGGTGTGTGATTTCCTTTGTGTGTTGTAACAGAGCAAACAAATTTGTCTCCTGGTCATTTCAAGCAGTACAAAACCATTTTAAAATGGATCTATTTTTTTTCTATGTAATGATTACTTAAAGTTAGTTTCACCCAATGCCCATGCATTCCACTTTGATTTATTTGTTGAAACACATTGTGCAGATTCTAGTTCATTATTATTCAAATGACTGATACAGCTCATTTGGACCAAGGAAAACATTGCATCAGCAGTGTCAGAATTATCTGAAAACAGCTCCTGAAGCCACACCACTGTTGCCAAACTTGGGATGTTTCTGATAATATACTGTGACCGTTATAGAGTGAATGCTATCCTGCCCTTTCTTGATGCAATATCTGAATGCAGTATTGCAGTGCTGTAAGCATGGGCACGATACTTGACTACCATTCAGTTGTAATGAAGAAGAGTGAATATGTGCACCACATGTGCAAGAAGCATTGATGGAGATGTACATTTATAGAAATCATCTAGCCATTATTTCTACAGAAGAGTTAGTGTCACCTAAATTTGCTCCTTGAATCATTGGAAACTGGTGGAAAAAACTCCAGCAGCAGAGACAACGACATCCTCAAGATGTCTCAGAAATCTCCTTTGGAATAAGTACATATCTGAGCTCCTGAATATTTCCCTCACACATAAAATGTGTATGAAGAGGAAAAGAAAAAAGAACAAGATTGTCTACCTAATTATACTTCTATGAAATCAAATGTGATTTCACAGAAAACTAAAGTTTGGTATTTGCTGTAAAAATAGAACAGTTAAGCTCTTGTTTCTGTGTTGCTGAACATGTGCCATTGTGGTCAGTGATAGTTTGGTCATTTTAGCTCATTGGGAGCAGTTTCATCCTCATCCATGGCCTTTTTCGCCTTGTGTCTTGTTTTAAATTGCATTTGTATTAAATTAGGACTACTAGTGTAGTACAAAAGTAAATTTGAACATGCAGTTGAATTCCGTAACTCATCTGGTCTAGAAGTCATCTCTGTGTTTCATGTTTTATCATTTGTTTTTAGCTCTTTCTTTGAGGTGGGAAGGGCTTACAGTTAAGAGCCCATTATCAGAGTGAAGGATGCAGGAAATCCAAAATATTTATGTTTGTTCATGGCACATGGACAAGAAACAGTGCTCAGGAAAAGGGTTTTCTGATTAAGTGATTGAAAACACTCTGGTGTATGTTAATGGCTTCTTCTGTCCAACAGATAACATCATCTTTAGCCTTATCGCTGTTCTTGAACTTATTTTAAACATTCTCCTGTGCTCTTCCAATTATATACTATGCTCTCACTGCAAATCATCTCATTTGTTTGCTTTCTAATTTTTTTTTTTTTTTTTTTTTTTTTTTTATGCCAGCAGGTCGGGTGTAAAAAGAAGCATTTAACAGATACTTGGAGTGAAAAAAAATACTTTCCTGAGTGAAATTCATTTACATGGAATTAAACCACACACTTACACAAAAAGAAAAATTGGTTTTAAAAAGAATAACCCTTGAATTTTAATACCTTGATATCATTCTGGCTGCATGAGCACTGTGAAAATATAAAGAATAAGGAAGATCTGATCATTATTTTAATGTATGCAGAAGACATCCAGTAAGATAAAATTAGGTAAGATCATGGTAGATCACAATTTTTAAAACACTGAGTATATCCTTGTCTTTTCAGCTGTAAGAATCTGTCAGGATGAGACACTATGAAAGCTTTTGTAGCAATCATAGTACCACTAATAGTAACTTATAAGGCACCTTTCATTGTGCAGGATCCCAAAGAGGTTAACAAACTACATCTGCTACTTTAAATTATCACTGCTTGTCATAAAAGAGCCATGTCTACATCAGAGGTATATTATTATTTAGATATACACTATCTGTAACAGTAAGTGGGGAAGGCAGCTGATCCAGAAACTAATACATAACTATAGTCCTGGATTTGGCCTCCTAGCCTATTGTTGAGGGTACAGCAGATGAATAAAATAATAGTGAGAGACAGAGGGAGGGAGAGAAGGAGGGAGAAAAGGAGGGAGAAGACAAGGAGGGAGCAAGAGCACAGAAGAGGGAGGACAGCCTTCTGAGGCCTGATTCAAGATTTCTGTATTTTGCTCAGTTCTAAATACAGAAATGGTTCTTAAACCCTGTCTAAAATTCAACTCCGCCTATCCAAGCTCTCCTGGCCAGTGGGAAATGTGTTTAAATCTCTTCAGAGTGAGCTGGGCATTGAAAAGAGTCTGATATTTTCTTGTTTGAGGGGCTAATCACCATAGTATTTTAGAAGAGGTAGGTTGTGCCAGTAGAGTCCACAGTAGTTTAAAAGAAAAGGTGGGATGAGCTATAGGAAAGGAAGAGAGCCAGCCTGTTCACCCTGGGTGGACAAAAGCACCACGGAGGAGCCCTGAGTGAGGGAAGGGCCATCAGGGCATGAAGCACCCACCCTTTGTCAGCACTTCTTGTTGACTGGTTCTGCTGAGATGTCTAAGATGTACATCCTATTTTGTAGCTTTTATCAATGGTAAGCAGGTAAAAGTTGCTAGAAGGGACTTATTCTCTCTTTGTGTACATGAAAAAAATCTGAGTCAAGGTCTGTATTCCACATCTCTGTATCTCCAGTCTGTAAAGTGAGAATAGGAGACTTCATTCAGATGTTTATTCTCTTCAGGGGAAAAAAAATGATCAAAATTTTCAACAATGTCAATATTAGAACTGTATTAGTATTTCTTTATACAGGAATTAATTGAAGCTGATCACATTTTTAAAGGAATTAAATAATTGAACACATTTTTGATAAATATTTCAATTGTTTATTGAATTCTTTGTTCAAGCATGTGTAGTATTCAAATACACACAGAATTACACTCACACATCATAAAACTACTTGTTGGACACACTATTTGATGAAAAATGGTAAAATTTCTCAGATAATGTATTCCTTAAGTACTATTCACCCCGCTATAATACTGATAAGAGATTTTTACTAAAACACAAAGCACTTTAGGATCCTTTTGAATTGAAGGACCTACATAAATATTGTGTTCCATGTATAGAAGGGTATACATCAGTCTAGTTCTATTGAAATTACAGCAGCTATACCCATTTCTACTGATATGAATCCAAACCAGGTTATACTGCATAGTACATGTTGACTTTTCTTTTATATTAATGAATGTACCACATACTTGCCCATTTGTCTATCCTTATGTCTTTGTCTAACTTTGTAAAGGATACATACGTGAAAGTCTTCATGCATCACTGAAATACTGGCATCCATTGAGGTGAAAGGCAATTTCTGTTTAACAGGAGACAGAAACATAAAACAAATGTTTAGGACAGGAAGTGAAGGAGAACTAATCCAGCTGAAACTCCAGGGGATTCCAAGCAGACAGAATAATATTTGCAGATGTGATTAAATTCTTTGTTATGAATGATTTTTTCCCATGAATTTAGGACTTTTTTTTCCTGTATCTTCTTGCTGTTGTTGTCACTGTATCATAAACTGAACATAATATTACAGATATATTTTAGTCAAGTATTTGCTTTTAACTTTCTCAGAAAATATATTACAACCAATATATTTTTGAAGTACTGATGGGGGCCAATCATATTTAATACTTGTTGTCCATAGGGCATAACCAATCATTTAAACATTATACTATTGCTCTGGATTCCTGATGGATGGCTGATAGCTTTTAGGGCCCCCTATCCCAAAAAGGAATACCAAGGGATAAAACTTGAATGCCAAAACGCCCTACCAGTATAAATATTCATGCTGAAATTACTCAAAGTCTTGGGAATCATGGACATTACGAATGAAGTGGCAGTTTTCAGCATAATCTAAACCAGATTTAGTTATAGTGACAGAAATAGAGAGCTGAACAGTGTTAACAGCATTAAAAAAAACCCAAAACAACCAACCAACCAACCAACTAGTCAGATAGCACTTTTGTATTCATTCTCCCAACCACAGTAGTTGTCCAAATTGTTCACTCTCAGCCATGACTATGCTACTGATAAGGCGATGCAGGTGAGCATGGGCAGTGCAACAGAATGATGCCTCAGAGCCATTAATTTAACCCTGCCTCTGTTTATCTCTCAGCAGACATTTAAAGGAGTTTAATTAAGGGTCACTGGGCTGCTTGACAACTTAGTTTTGGATCTTCTTGCCTGCATGGGCATGAGGCCACCCTGGAAATCACAACTTACGGGTTGTAAGTCCCATTTGGGCTTTATTCCTTTTGGTCAGCAGTGAGCGTTGTGACAAAGCAAATATTCATCTCAAATTTGCAAGTTTTTCACCTTTTACCAAAACTCTGGTGCTGTGAGGAGGCAACAGGGAGGGAAGAAAGTCCTAGGTCTACAGCAGCTTGGTGGGATGGGAATGATCCTCCTGGATCCATGGCAAGCACTTGTTCCCACCCACCACCCCTGGGAAATACTACTCATGGGCTGAAAGTCCAAAGGCAAGGCTGAAGGGGCTGGAAGGAGGGCAATAACTGAGGTGCAGGTATGTGGGCTGTGAGGCTGCCCATTCCTCTAGGAGCAGGTTATGTGGCCAGGGCCACCCCTCTGCCTTCTCTTGGGCCACTTCCCTCCAGCCCTTCTCACCATTGCTGTCCTGACACATGGTCCTCAATGTACCACCATGGAAAAGAGAGAAAAATATCTTGCTGGTAGGCAAAATCACTGTGAGAGGTGATGATGACCACTGTGGAAAAGTTTCTGGACCTGACAGGTTTTCAAACTTCTATTTAAGCACTTATTCTATACTGTTTTCATGTCCTAACCTTCAATATTAATTGTTCTTTTTGATGCAGTCTAGAACAAAGCGAGGAAAAATAGGGTCTCTGCATCTGGAAAACACACCAATTGAAATATCATCACTGGTAAGTCCACTCTACAGACACTAATTGATATTTTCTGAATAAGTGGAAGTGCCTGTCAGAGAAGCTTTTTAAACTGTGGACTTGTTTTCCTATCCAGTATACTTAAAATTGGCATGATGTTAGTTTCCCTCTTAGAAACCCTCATATTTTGATTTATGAATGTTTTCAAATTTTTAAGATTCTCAAAAACGTTGTTTCACCTGTAAGTAGAGAGATAGCTTGTTTGGCTAACTGCCTTGAATGAGTGTGTGCCAGGTAATGAATAATGCCATGTTCAATATTCTAAATTTGTGTTCCAAATTCTGAATTCCGAATGAGCTGCATGGAAGTATACTGATAAGTGACTGATTTTTACTGCAAGGATTGTCTTATTTTAAACTTTAAATTTAGTTGCCTCACTTTACTCAAAGGATTTTTGAGTAGAATGGGATTTAAAGTGATAGTCAATAATATTCCCACATCTTTCTAAGTCTTGGAAGATGCCAAACTGAATAAAAGAGGGATAAATCAGTGCAATATATTTCTGCAAAATAAAAGGACCAAACTCATCCCTGGGTATATCTACCAAGAGTTAAGCCAAGAATGAATTTTGCCCAAGTATTGAAGTACCAAATGTGTTGAGATACTCTCCTGAGACCAGTCAGTCTTTGTAAATAAACACTATATTTTAATTCCAGCACTCCTCTTAATTACATTATATAACAAAACTGGAAAAAAATACCAAAGTGAGGAACTCAGGAAAAGCATTTACTAGGGGTGGGCTCTGAGATACTGTACTGTTTTCCAGTCTGCAGTGTAAGAAAACATTGTGTTTATTTCTCATTTACATAACCTTATGATAACTGCTGACTATTTAACAAGCATTTTTGAAAATTGACGTTAATAAAATCAATGTTGACAAAGAGACAGAGGAATTAAGTCTTTTATTAGAAATCTAAAATGAACATGAATTAAATTTTATTTGTATACATGACTGAGGTCATCACTATGTAAAGAAATGTGAGATAAAGATAGTTTACATATTTTATTGCTGCTCATGCTACAGAGATTATATATTATTCTAAATTCTCTTTTCCTCTTTAATTAACACTTCCAGAGCATAACTAGTGTCATATTTACAGATGTGGAAGACTGCTAAAATGGTGCAACTGATAAGCAAAATAACATCAAAAGTCCATTACAATTATTAAAATATATTTTGCTTAGTGTAATAACATGGAACTGATAATCATTATTTAAGTGCAATTAAGTAACTGCCTTAACACCAATAAAATGCAAAATAAAACCCAGCTTGGATATCACAAAAGTCATAGCAGCAGGAGTGCATTTAGTCAGTCAAAAATATACAGTGATGTAGCTGTGGAAAAGATTAACTACATTAGCTACCACTACATATTGTGATTGCTCTTTACTTGCACAAATTCTTCAGGTTATTCTGGTTTATTAATAAATTACGATTTACAGAGTGCCACTACCACCTTTGTTCCTCCTGGTGTTGTTTTAATCCATTTTATCAGGATATCCTTCATCACTAGAGTGCTCTCTGGAGAAGTGTATTTGCTGACTGTTAACATAAGAAAAATGGCCATCATCTTGAACAACCCATAAGCCTCAATGTTTTATTGGCCAAATCTTGTGTGAATTCATTTACACCTCCATAGTTTACATGGGGAATTTTTCTACTTCAGTATGTAGAACATGTATTTTGCACAGTCATAAATGGCAACTAAAAGTGCAAGTCAAGTGAAAGAACACAATTATCACAGATAGACCAGATTTAGTTCACTGGAAAAATAGCTTATATCTGTAGAAAAATAATACTGAATTTTTAAAAAGTAAATTTACTAGAGATTTTAGGTTCATAGACATGGAACCATTTGAATGCCATATACATCCATCACAACAATTACACAGCAACATGTAGAGAGCAGAAGGATTTCTAAAAGTCATTTGGTCAGCAACAATCCTGGCTCAAGACCAAAGTCAGAGATTAATTAGTAAAATTAGTGCCAGAATACCATAGTCTGCATTAAGACATGTAAACCCTTTTCATAGTACATAGTGAAACTGGGTTCCAGGCAGACAATAGATCTTCTCATCATAAATTAGTACTCACTGCAAACAAATGATTTGAAATAATATTGATACCCTGTTACAAAAAGGTATGTATCTTGAAACAAATAGGACAGAAATTGGGCATGTCATGTTTTTTTTTTTTCTCAAAATTTCTTCTAACTGAAACCTGAAAAAGATTATCAGTATAATTTTATTTCTTCTTCTCTGTGTTATTTTTTGCCTAAAATGGGATAGAATTCTGAGTTTTCTTCTGTAGGAGCCCTCTAGTGTAGGTTAAAGTTATTCTGTATATGTGAGGATTTCTTCAGGTGCTTTTATCATGTTAAAAAAAAAAAAAAAATCCAAAATGCTGTTTTTTGAAACTTCTTATATTCTTTTCACTTCTGCAGTTGGCATATTGCTTTCTAATGGTATTTAATGTTAAAAACTTTGGCTTTCTTATCTATTTTCTTATCTCTCTTTCCTTATCTGTCTCTCCTTGTTTTTCATTACCCTTATGTTATTCATCAAGATAAAGGGGAGCCCAGAACTGTCTTTCTATTTCCCAAAAGATCCTTTGTACACTCCATCTTTGTAAGAGAATTTCCTTTTTTAGTTCTTGACCTTTAAGAGGAGCTTGTGCCAAGATGGGCTCTGTACATTATCTGAATCCTGCTAAATATGTTTGAAGTTCAGCCCTATATTAATGATGTCCACAGAAGTCTTGGCATCATCTTCAAAGACATGTAGGACCATATTTTAAAGGTATTTAGGCACCTAAGCATGTTTTTATCTGTAGTTTTAGGTGCCTAAACATGGATTTATCTCCTGTATTAGCTGACTAAAAAAATGTGTTTATGTACAGTTTTAAAAATCTGCCCATAAATTCTCAGGTAACTCAAGAAATGTTCAACCAGAAACAGAAAAGGTTGCAGAGGGGAATACATCACTGTATGATTTGGGGAATTTGGTTGCTGCTTCTTCAGTGTGAATTCAGGAATAGCCTGTAAATCCAGTGATAATTCACGTGAACTTTAACATGTTTGTACTGTAGACAATGAAACATCCATCTAGCCTGCTGTCCTGTGTCCAGTAGTTGCCAGTAGCAGACTCAAAAAAAACCCAAACCCAAACCCAAAAAACAACAAAGAAACCCAGGAGAAGGAGAGAACAGTGCTTCTCCTGACATATCCTGCCACTCTCAGCATGGATCAGGGATTTCCTGAGACAGAGGTTGCCCATTTAACAGCTCCTTAACATGGTGTCAGCACTTAGTTTTCACAGTACAGCACTGACCTCAGGTTTCAAAAAAACCCAACAATATTTCCAGAATCTCCTTTTGAAGGATAATAGCTATCTGATATTCTATTACTGTTGTTTAATTTGCATTTAGGATTATTTCCCCAATAGACCTTATTTTGAATTCATTGAAATTCAATTCCATCAGCACCGAGATGTGTGGTAACCTGCTTGTAACCTTTGTCCACTGTCAGTGTATCCCTATTCTTTGTTTCCCCTCCTTCATATGCAGTGATTAATCTATCTTTCCTGGTACAGAAATGAGACTCACTGATCCATAGTGCCAAGAGTTTTCGCCGGAGCCCTTTTTAAAAACTGATGGCACATTTGGCTCCTCCCATGCTGCTGGGACTGAACCAGAGTTAAGCAGTGAGTACCATACCACAGTTCAGCAACATATTGAGATCTTTTAGAGCTCTTGGGTGAATACTATCTGGTCCTAGAGATTTGTTACTGTTCATTTTATCCACAGGCTTTAAAACCTCTTCAATTTACACTTTTGTTTGAGACAGTTCATCAAACTTGTCCTCTTTAAAGAAAGACTAGTGTTGGACTCCCTCTATACCCCTTAAGAGTGAACATTAATACAAGGATATCTCTGAGTTTTTTCACTGCTAAAATTTTATTTTCATCACGCACCCCTTTTGCACGTTCATCATCTATCAGCACTACAGACTCTCTGGCAGAATTCTGGTTTCTTCACGTGTCTGAAGATGGCTTTACTGTTAGTTTTTATGCCATTAGCAAGTTGTTCCTCAGAACCTTTTTTGGCCTGCCAATGTTTTTATATTTATGGTTTGTATTTAACTTACTGGTGTTTAGACTAGAAAGAATTTGCAGACAAGCTAAATGCCAAGATTATCCATGGAAGTAGAAGAACTGGATCAGATTAGGAGTCCACTTTTCTTATCTTGACAGTGGCTAGTCCCAGATATTTCAGAAAAAAAGGGGGAAAAAGGGAAAAAAAGAAACAGTATATGTTTTCAGAGCACCTACTCTAAGACATGACAGTGGTTGGATTTTTCCCTGAAGCATAAAATTTTATATCACTAATAGTTTTAAAATCCAGTCCTTGTGTGAACTTGACACCTTGCTTTTACAATATCTAGCAGCAGTGAGTTCCACAAAGTGTTTATTGTGGGGGAAAAAAAAACATCTTTTCATTAAGTTGAAACTTACCAAATTTCAATATCCGTAATATTTTTCTTTCTTTTGTACTGTGAGAAAAAGGTTAGATAGATCAGTCAATTCCTATTCTTAATATTATTCTTTCTGTTATGGATTAGTTTGAGGGCAAGAGCTTTTATTTTGGAAGAAAAAAAAGAAGAAATTTAGTGCAGTCAGCATAGTTTTCATTTACTTGGGAGGGACTTCGACAAATTTGTGGACAGAAGGCTCATGAAATGGAAAGTTCCTGATTCTAGTGAAAGGAAGATGAGGAATGTTGTCACAATAAACTTTGAAAAGGAGAATGCAGTAAACTTTGTCTAGGTAAGCCCCTTGGGAGCTAATTCTGAGAAGAAAAACAAAGTTCCGAAGAGCTGGCCGTACATAAGAAAGATGAGATTAAAGGCATAGCAGTAAACTATTGTGAAGCATAAGCAATGGAGGACCAACATTGCTACATCTGGAAATCTTTAATGCAATCAAAAAATGAAAAATTAAAAAAAAAAAAGGACACTGTGCTAAAGGGAAGGGAAGGGAAGGGAAGGGAAGGGAAGGGAAGGGAAGGGAAGGGAAGGGAAGGGAAGGGAAGGGAAGGGAAGGGAAGGGAAGGGAAGGGAAGGAGGACCTACCTGAGAGTAAGAGGAAAAAAATGTCAGATAATATTTTGACAAATGAGATGTATTTTCCTAGACTTTTCAACAAATAAGTCAAAACAATCCAGTAAGCGATTATGTTAAGGAACTCATACAGTATGGAGTGGATTCATGAGGTCAAGGAATGGAAAACAGAGTGCTTGACTTAATGAAAAAAAAAAATGACATAGGACCCTGTAGAGTTAACTGAACTTAATTATTAGCCAATAATCTGTAAGCACATAGAAGATAAACATGGCGTTGTCCAGACAAAAATGATCTCAACCTTATCTATTTTCTTTCTTTGTCAGAGTAATTGGAATAAGCTGGAAGAGATAATGATTATTTATCTTGACATTTGTAAAGATTTTTACACTGTCATATATAACACTCCCAAGAAAATACAGGGAATATGAACTAGATTAAATACTTACATCATAGATGAACAACTGATTGAAAAACAATATTCAAAGAGCATATATCAATAGCGCTCTATAAAACTGGGAGGCAAATTGAACCATATACAACATTTTTTATGACCTGGATTAAGAACTGAAAAGTACATTTCGAAAATTGGTGAATGTCAAAACTGAGTGGGAGGATTACAGACACTTTGAAGAATAAAATAAAATATTAAATTCTGCAATTAATGAGTTTAAACCCAAGGGAAAAAAGTAGAAAGTGATACATACAGAAAGGAGATATCGAATACATAAATGCAAAATGGACAATAGCTAGAAAGAACACTATACTGCAGAAAATATCTTCAGCACCACAGACTGAATGTAAGGCAGAAACGTGCTCTTGTTTCTAAAAGAGAAAATCTTAATCTAAGATGCAGAAAAGGGGTTGTTGGATGGGAAATCTGGAAGGTAATTATTCTGGTCTATCTACTGCTGGTGGAATACTTTATCCAGTTTTGGGCATCACGCTTTAAGAAAAACTGAGCTTGGAGGAAGTCCAGGAGAGAGTGACAAGAGTGATTAGAGGTTTAGAAAGCATGGTGTATGAAGAAAGGTTGAAAGAATTTGGTTTGTTTAGTCTAGGAGAAAACAGACTGAGAGAGACACATGGTAGTAGACTTCCAATATGTAAAAATTTGTTACAAAAAGACTAAAATGGCTTGTTCTTCATGTTCACTATAGGTAGGTTCAGAAATAATTGGAACTATTTCCTGTGAAGAAGGTTTGGGTTATATATTAGACATGACTTGTAACTGAGATTCTTAAGCAATAGATCACACAAATGAAGAAATGTATGGAATCCCAGTTGATGCTTTTTTGTATCAAGTAAACCAAACATTTATGTACCGCCAGGCATGTTAGGTCCTCTGTCAGGGCAGGGGGAGGATAAGATGGTCTCCTCACAAACCCATTTTTCCACAACTCCTTATTCTGAATATGTTGTACCTATTGCTTAGAAGTATGAATGAAATGTGATCAAACTAACAAACCCTACTATCTTATTACTCACTGGCTTTATGATTTGACTCTTATTTTTGCTTACTCTAGAACAGACACTTTTTTTAAGAATAATTTTATAATAGTTCTCTCACGACTCTAATAATAGTAACCAGCTGTCAGTAAACCTCTTCTCAACCTACTGTCTTTGCTTTAAGATAGGATAAACACAGCTGAACACAGTGTTCCAGCTGAGGATGTACTACTTGTTTATATAATGACCTGATATAACTTGTTAGGATAATTGTCTGTCCTATTCTTTATTCAGTCTTATATATTATTTGCTTCTTTGACCATTGTTGACACTGAGTTGACTATTCTCAGGGTGCCTGTTCATGTAGACTTGCATGGTGCTCTAAACTCATCTTTGTATGTGCTGGTTATTCTGAATGATGTTGTGTCATCTGAAGATTTTGTCACATTGTTGTTCATCCTTTCTGCCCATTGTTCATATATATTATGAAACAGTCCTAGTTTACAGCCTTTATATTCTTCAGTCTTAATCCATTGCCAGGCTAAAACTATTCCATTAATATCCTCTGCGTATTTATGTTCCACACAACAAATGCTTATAAAGTCACTCTATAGCTTTTATTTTGTCTTAACCTTTTATATTGAGGGTTGCACAGTAAAAGTAACTCCACATCTGACTTGGACACAGTTGAATGTCTTTTGTTTAGTTGAAAAGAACAAGATTTTAGGGAGGCTATTTTAGATGTCTATTTTAGATTATATGATTTACTTTCCTGTTACATTCCACTGAATATAAAGATAGTTGGACTATCTCAGATGTGGATTTTCAATATGTTGGCCAGGTGAATGCTTCTAAAAGTGTTGGGGATCTTGGAACAATCATGCTGTTTCATCGTGACTGAGAAGTATGATTTGGAAAGCATTAGCTGCTAAGACTTCAGAGGCTGAAATTATTACACCTAGTAACTACTTCAACCCAAACATGCATTGTTCAGTATCATAGAATAACAAATAAATATTAGAAACTTATTTGTTGTGGAATCCACAAGACGACCACAATGGCATTGCCTCTTTACGTGTGTAACATAGCATGGACTTCCTTGGTATATGGCACACAAGGGGGTTGAATCATCAAAACCATAAAGTCATCAGTAGTAGAGTGTGCTCAAGGATCATCAGTCCTGTGTAAACTCTGAGATGCTGTTCAGCATGAAGAGAAATCAAACAGCTCCACAGAGAAGCTGAAACTGCCATCTTCTGCAAAGGAGCTCTTAAATACCAGAAGGACATTGTGAGATTCTCAGCTGACACACTACATAAAAAAAAAAAAAAAAAAAAAGGCATGATGGCCATTTCTTAAGTCCAGAAAGATTATTCTCACTCAGAAGACAGTAGATGCTACACACAGCAGAATACCTGGCTGAAAGGTAGAAGCAGATGTGGCCTATACTAAGTGCTCTCTGTGAGGACAGTTGATTCTTTAAAAGTTGAGCATGAAAACCCAACAACAACAGCAAAACCTGGGAAATGGGACTCTGTAGCTGAACCCTAATGGAAGAGAAATATCATAGAATCATAAAATCATAGGAGAGCCCAGGTTGGAAGGGACCTTGAAAGATCATCTGGTCCAACCTTTTGTGGGAAGGGGAGACTAGATGAGATGACATTTCTTTTACAAATTAGACAGGATGTCTACCCTTATGCCTGGGCAGATATGATGTTAGGTGACAAGAGACAGGATGAAGCATGTGTTGTTGGCTGAGATAGGTAGAGGCCTGCAAAAATCCTCTTGACTTCCCCAACCCATCCATATTCAACTACTCTATTCATGGCTGCATGAGAAGGTCGAGTAAAGAGAAGACATGAATAGATTAACAATATATGTAATGCCGCTTGAAGAAATCCTTTAGTACCATCATGACCAGCCTTGTCTCTGGATTCCCTTACCACTTCTAGCCCTGACAGTAATCTCACAAGAAAGAGACAATTCTGCTTCTGGGCTTGTCCATTACCTGAAAGTCAGTAATGAAAGTGACCAAATTGAAGCTATGCTTCAACCATGGTATAAATGGTTTCCAGCCAACTTCTTACCCAGCAGTAAAGCTTTGTCCATGTCATTCACTTGAATAGAATCAGCCACTTGAGACAGGTACAGGCAGAGATGTCAGGTTTTGCAATATAAAACCCATGAAAGCCTACAACCCAGGATCACAAAATTAGTATTGGTTGGGATGAGTGGTTCTGGTTAACCAAGATTTTTGCAGTCACAGAGCCTATAGGGATTATTGCACTGTTTTAAGTTTAAAACTTAAAACCCCAGGATTTTCTCTGCATAATTATCACTGGCTGCAGAATCATCTCCTTGATGTTCAATCAAAAAACTTTAAAAAATAAAAACAGCTACCATATGTTCATCACTGTGATCTTTTAAAACACACACCAGGTACGAGCTGATAAAAATACTCTTTTCTGAATCTTCAGGGAGCCTGAAATTTTATCTGTAACAGAGATGTAACCAAACTGGTTCATCCAGTTGGATTGTCCATTGTAAAACAAAGATAATAGAAGTGTCACAACTGTTAACTATTTAAGTGCTGATCAAGTGGAAGGATATTTCTGTGACTGTTCCACAACCCCA
This sequence comes from Athene noctua, assembly GCF_965140245.1. Classification (NCBI taxonomy): domain Eukaryota; kingdom Metazoa; phylum Chordata; class Aves; order Strigiformes; family Strigidae; genus Athene; species Athene noctua. The sequence goes on along the minus strand of NC_134038.1, from coordinate 22,146,876 downwards.
GCCCTAGACCATTTTTTATTTGTGTCCTTTTTCCTCAGTGCTCTCAAAATCCCATCTTTCACCTTGCCCTATCTCTGCCCAGGGCACCTTCCATAATGTAGTTTTGTACACACCTCCCCAAATCTGTAGCACAGTGAAGATGTCTGGTTAGAGACAGATAAATGAGATGTTCCAACAGCAAATGAAGAAAACAGTAGGAAATTTAAAATTTTATTTACATTTTCGAAAGTTTCTGGCTGTTTCCCTTAATTGAATATACTGTGACCATCATAACTGTTGAGCAGTAGCTCAGTCTGAAACAAGTGAAATTACTGAAACCAGCGAGAAGTGTGGCTCTGCATGCATAGAGGTGTCACTGTCTGGTCCAGGCAATGCTGCCTAAATTAGAAGAATTGGTCGCACACACAAGAATCCATTTTCATATCTCAGCAGTTGTTAAATGACTGTAACTGCAAGACCCACCTTGGTTTGGGATTTATCTGTGGTAGATGTTACCATACTAAGGACTGGTCTTCAGTGTAAAGTACAGTATAATGCAAAGATAACCAAACTAGTCTGGCTACAAGGAACTGTACAGATATGTTAGCATATAAGCGTATGGTATGATAGGTGCTAGTTATCCTTTCTGTTCAAAGCTAGCTCAATTATCTCTCTAATGCACTGCTGTCTGCAGTGTGACATACCCTTAAAACACTTCGTATTCCAGGAAAAAATGAGTATTATTAGCATAGTCACACAGGAACCCTGTGGTAAAATAAAGAACTGACTGTAACTCTCAAGCTCCGGTGTTTAATTAAACTACCAGGCTGCTGCATGCCCTCTGGGGAGCCTGGCTCTGATGGTGCACCCAGTACCAGTTTGGCAGCCCACATCCAGGCTGCTGCCTGGTGCCTGGGCACAGGCAGGGCCCCTTACCTGCCCAGCCCCGGGTTCCCCAGCCTGACCAAGCTGCAGTCAAGAGTTCCTCATCTCATTTCCAGGGCTCTGTACCAGGGCTCTGGGCACCATGAGAGTGATTTCCATTTCCAGGTTAAAGGACTCTTACACCCAAAGAGACAGATACCTTTCTGTCAGCTAGTTGAACCAAAATCATTCATGAGACAAGCCATGCCAATGTAAAAACAAGTAAGGTATTTATGTACAAGATCTGAAAGTAAAAAATGTGCATAAAGCAGGTGTAGAAAGAAGGGAACTATGCTTATTTTAAAGGATTTTTTTTTTTTTTTTATATAGTCTGTTGACAAGTTGACAAGCAGTTTCTAGGCTTATTTTACCACATGGCTGTGAACTAGAACTCATAAGAACTTTTTGTCCTTAATTTTGTAGTCACAGAACAAATTCTTTGTTTGCAGGAAGAGACTTGCTTTAAAACCTAATTCCTACCCATTTGGTTCGTTAATTGGGAACATTCCCTTCCCTCAGGAACAGTTATATGAAAACCACAGCAGAATGTCCTTGACAAAAGAGATTTCCACTGCCATGTTTGTCCTTTACATATGAATCAAGCAATGTGATAATTGTACCTTATATGGGCAAATTAGCACACTAAGTTCCACACCACCTCTGGTTCGAGAAAAAGTCATGAAACAAATTATTTCAGGTGAAAAAAAAGTTAGGAAGTGTAATCTTCTGTTCATTAAGGGGTACTTTGCAACAAACTGTCATTCTTTGGGCTCTATTAGAAAATTTATATTCTGAAATTATTTCATATTTGCCTGCTATGGCTATGTCGGCTACCACAACATCCCATGAGAAACAGGAAATTTTTGAAGAGATTTATTAACCTAATTTTCCATAAAGTTCACGGATATTCACCTAATTCCCCGGGAAAACATGAATTCCCTCAAAGTTCTCAATTTCCATACCTACTGTACTATTGAATAACAGGATAGTAATGGTGTTGGACATGTGCATTGATCCAAAATATTTGAACCCAATCAAACTCCTGAAGCATCTGTTGGACTACGTTGGGAAGTATTCTGAAATGCTGTATAATCAGGAGGATATCCATGTCTGAATATTTTCACCATGAGAGTCAGTAGACTGTGACTCCAAAGCAACATGCACGCAAAGCCATTGTAAATCATTCCTTTCTCTTTGGACTCCTCAAGGAACATATCAAGGCTCTCACCTCATTTATGTTGAGATTAAAAACAATTAACAAACTCATGAGAAAGAACTAATTTTTTTAAAAAAAGTTATATATTAATATTGTGCCCTATAGTCAGTTGATTTTATAAATATATAAAGAGATGATAATTAAAGACAAAGATTTTTCACCAGAGCTGAACTTGTTTCTGACTATGCTGCTTGGCTGAGAAATCCCCCCAATCCTGTCACTCTCCTTGCTGTGTTCACACACTGCAGAAATCACAGCGAACATGCTGCCAAAGCAGATTGTGGTGGTTTCTTTCCTCATCAAACTCTAAACCTGTTGCATTTATCTGTACAAAAATGTTAGAGCTACTTTCAGACTCCCAAAGAAACAGCACATTTCTCCAGTTTCCTTTGAGTATCATTATGCCAGAACACAGTGATGTCTGACTTAGGGAAACTGGCAGCCTCTGTGCCAAGATAGAAATACAACAATCAGGCTTTAAAATGCACAAGGTATGATATTGAATAGATCTTCCAGTGCATGTGTGCGTTAAACAACAAGGCACATAGTGGTTTTCCCTGAGGAAAAGGCTAATGAGACAAGCAGCCCCTGCAAGGTATGTAGGTAGTTAAGCAATTTTATCTTAAGCACTGTCCTGGTTCAGCTAGGATAGGGTTAAGTTTCCCTAGCAGAGAGGGGGAAGGGATCTCCAGCCAGGTTATTCATACCATGATGATATGCAGCGCGGGAAGTTTTTCCTTCATGGCTTTTGTTGCGGGAAGCACGGGGCTGTCCGTAACCATTGCGGTATTTTTCTGTATATCTTTTGTCTTGTTTACTGTTATTGATGTTTATTGTTGTTGTTATTGCTATTGTTGTTGTTCAGATTGTTTATCACACTGTTGTATTAAATCTTTCCTTATTTCAACCCCGGGGTTTGTGCCTCACTTCCAGCCTGACTGGCTGAGGGTGGGGGAGGGAGAACGGCAACATGGTCTCCAGTCCTGGCAGGGCTTAAACCACTACAGACACCAACCTAGAATTGTTTCAATTTGTGTCACTAGAGCACTTGGGAACACTGACATACTAATAAAGTTTCCGCTTTTTCTGGTAGTTATTATATCTTGTGTGACATGTTCATCTCTAAAACTTCTTTAAGATCAAGCTATAATTTATTGCAAAGAAGACCGTGGTTAGTACATGGGAATGCAGCTCAAGAATTCCGGGTCCAGTTGCCAGTGCTGCACAGCATTCCTGTTGCCCAGAGTCCATAGCATGGATGATTCCTTTATGAGTCCAGTCCTTACCGGGTCACTCCACTAGCAGCTGGTCTTGCTGGTGTGCAATGAGTGAAAAATAACAGACTGAGGCATCTGTTCGCCACTTTGAGAGCCTGCCTTATAAGACTGGCAGATGCTTTGAGTCTCCAGCCTGTTGCAATAAATATTGGCTGATGGCTGATTGATTAGCAGCACTTTCTAATGATCTTTCTACCCTCCAGCATATTTGAGAAGGTCCCTAAATGTAGCTTTGTGTTTTTCCCATCATGACTTACAAATGACTTGCAGTGGGTTAAGTAACAGAGCCCAATATTTCTACCTTCTGGTGGAAGTCCCATGCCAAATTTGATCCACTGCGACACTGAGAAATTTTGATGGTGTATTCTGTGCCTTTGCAGGAGATGGAAAAAAATTACTTGCCTCCTTTCTAGTTTCTGCAGGGTGATTGATAGCCTGATTAAACCAGGCTGACTCCATTTGGTTACAGAACTGAGGTTTTGTTACTGTGAAAAAAAAATCCTGTTACAGTGTTTTGCAGTTTTAAAAAAAAAATCACGTGGATTTAGACAGAAATATCTGCCTCCATGGAGACAGAGCAATGTTCAGGGAGGACAAATGTTAGTTCTCAGTTTGAATATCCCTTTCTACTTTCAGAAGTTCAGGAGTGTAAGGCCCTCACAACACGGAGAACCACATCTATATCCTTTGTGGTGAAGGCAAAGGCAAAACAGTTTAGGGAACTAAGATCTATTATTTCTGGTAGATATGGAACAAATCTATATTTTCAGTCAGCCTACATGCTAGATCGGTGCTTATAAAAGGCTTACTGAAATTTATAATAACTGCATACTTGAATAATGAAGTGATCACCTTTTGTTAGTGAGTTCAGAATTTGAAGAGATGGGTCTGTATTTCAAGAGGGTTTACATAGGGACTGAGTTAATCAAAAGAAATTTTTATACTTAAGCAAATAACAAATACCACTTTATGTGAGACTTCGAGGTTAGCAATCATGGAGTGCAGAAGGCAGATCTCTGGGTGAATTAAAAAGAAACTTTTGATAAATTTCTATAACCTGTTCGTATTTTCAGCATTTCAGTCCCTCATGTACAATTGCAGCACTGGGGAATGCCTCTATATTTCCTCACAGGTTTCTATTTCATTGTCACAGAATCTCCATTTCTTTTTACCCTTTATGCATCCTAAGATTTCTTATAAAAGCATTTTCACAAATATTTTTTTTACTTGCTAGCAAAAAATCTTACTAACTGTAGTTTACTGAAGATTGTACATAAAGTATGTATTTGTTATTGCCTAAGTGAATTGTATGTTTTACATCATTTCAGCAATTATGCCAAGCTGATGAGTCTAATACAAATAATCCAGCAATTGTTTTTGTATTGTGCCAGTGTATAAGGACACTATCCTAACCACTGCATCATGATTTAACAAAGGTTATTTTTTTTTTAATAAGGCATAGTAATCCTACTGTATTGGTAGCTCTGTCCCTTTTTTGAGTTGAGCTCTGCTATCCCACAAATTGGATGGAAATCTCATTAGTAGAGCTATAATGAGCTGGCAATGAAACCCCTTCAAGCTTGCGTGCTTACGGCCATTTGCCTGTTTGTCTTACTGTTCATCACAAGCCTGAAATTGCCCATTAAGATCGCGGTGAAGAGCAAGTCTGACTGGAGCTGTGATGCTGATGGAGCCACCAAACAGGCAGAAATCTGTCAAAACCAAAGGGGGCCACAGGTTATTATTTACAGGGAGACTGCACCTGTGTGTATGTGTATATGCTTATTCATCCTGAGGTCAAATTACAGGGGGGAAAAAAGAGATAGACTAGAGGGATTGAAATAAGAGGGGAAAGGGAGCAAGGACAGTGTTTTATCAGAACTTTTAAGTGTGAGTCAGCAACATTTTATTGTACCTGAAATTAATAAGATGTCAATGAAAGGAACTTCTAGCGAACTTTTGCTGTAAAGTGCCATGAATGCCAGCATTAATGTCAGAATAGGGAGAGTCCCAGGATGGTTATGTAGATCCTTTGAATCAAAACTGTTTAAATCTGACTCCAACATAGAAGAAAATAAGTGGAAACTGGTGAAACCACAGCTACTTAAATGTCAGGTGCTTCTGTTGCCTTCCAGAGAGAGAATATTTTAAAAAGTCAACATCCAGAACATTGAATACTTCAGAAAAACTGAAGTCCTGTTGTGATGGCAGAAGTCTCAAAGCTGCCAACACTAAGAGTAGATTGAATAAAGTATTCTAAAAACCCAGTCGGTCTGGGTACAATGAAGTCACACATAGTCTGTATAATAGACTGTAAGCATATTTTAGTGTATCATACATAGTAAACAAATGTATTAGAAAATCAAGTTGCCAGTAAACCATTACAGAGATCTGAGAAGTTTTTACACTTTTATTTAAAAAAAACCCAACCCTTGTGACATACATTCGAAACTGAAATCCAGCTACTACTTGAATGGAGATTTAACAAGGCATGGAGTATCAGTCAAGACTCTCACTGTTTCTTAGGAAGATTCAGCCTTAAAGAATCTTAACAATATTCCTTTAGCACTCTCTTAAATAACAAATTAAAAACTAACCTTCTCAAATTAAGGCCTTTCAAATAAAAAGAGAAAACAAAGTATTTTAGAAAAGGTCTGAAATTTTGCTAGCATTTAGTAACAAGAAAAAACCCACCAAATATAAATGGGAGACAAACCCAGGATGGAGTCCTTCTCAGAAAAAAGTATGTTCAATAAGATGTACTGTTTAGACCATGAAACGGCATGTCTTCATTTTCCTGTCTTTATACTTTTGTAAATGTGTTTCCTGTTTTGAAATCAGGAATTTAACCCTTTGTTAAACTAAAATTTGTTTAAAATTAAAAATCTGATTCGCATAGAGATTTTAGTGAATTCTGTGTATCCAAACAATTAAACTTGCACTGCAGTCAGGCTTCTAAGATTTTTATGTCCCAAATCAAGTTTAACAATCTTTTAAAATGGTACATGTTGCAAGTTAAAACACAGTTAGCATTAAGCACCAAGGTAAGAAACAGAGTCATGTATCGAACCAGAGAAGGTCATCCTGATGATGATTATAAAGCACTTGATGTGGGATTCATTGTACTTAAAATCAACTATCCCAGAGTTACAAATGTAAGCTAAGTGAGCCATACAAACTTCTTCTGTTGTCAATAAAGAGATAGGAAACTCCAGAGAGTGATTCATTACACACTATGATGAAGAGTCTCAGTTCACTGTCTACAGAGGAAGCCTAGATGACAAGCATGAGCTTTGAGAAAGATGCAGTAAAATATTAAAATTTGATATCTGAGTTTTTTACTACCCCATGGCCATCTGCTCAAATTTCTGAAAAATATTTCTGCCCTTAAGGAAGAAACATCTTGTCTACATGTTAATCAGCTCCTGAATGACTGCAACTTTCAAATCTGTGCGGGACACAGTGGTTCTGGAGTAAATTCATGAGTTGATAGGGTGTTCCTACCTGGGTTGGCTGTAAAGTGGACTTTGCTTCTGCTGTTCCATTTTAAAATGTTCTTTTTTTTTTTTTTTTTTTATCAGAGCCCTCAAGGTAAAAGTCATTTTTCAGACAACTGAAGTTAGATAACATCAGTATCCCACTTAGAGATCTACCGTGCTAACTATAAAGTATTATTTATCTTGTGTGAAATTTGTTATATGGAAAAAGAATTAATGTACAAGAACATAACAAAAATGTTATGATTTTCATTACAGACCTTGGAGACTCATTATAATTTACTGAGTTTTGCAAGTGAGTAAAAAAGCAAAAACAAAAAAAAGACAATTTGAAGCCCAAGATGCTGTGTTCAAGATGTGGGTATATTTCTCATTTAATCTTAATTATTTATTTTAGCATTGCATGGAGTGTGTTTGGTAAAAATAATGAAATCTTAATAAAAGGAAACATTTTTTTTAACACCTTTAAATCTTTCTTAAATTGAAAAAGATGATGGAAATTTTCTTAATTACAGGTCATACATATCAGTGATTATAAATTAACTGATTTCTTTTTTTAGTTTTTACTTTTGTTATTCATAAAACAATGATTCAGAGAGTATTGAATCCATATTGATTCCTCGCAGCTGGACCAAATCAAGAGGACTGCAACTCCTACAATGTCGTGCTATTTTACTGGTTCATATCTATCAAAGTACTCAGAGTTGGCTACTTTAAGCCATACTCAGCCAGTGTGTGGGGATGTGCATCAGTAGATGTGTATAGCTTTAACTCTATCTGCATTAGCTAAACAGCATGTAGGAAGACACAGAATCACAACCAAATGTACCATTTACTTATAGATGAAATAATTTCTTCTCAAGTTGTATAAGAGACAGGACCGTCTGATAATGATGCTGGAGAAGAGAAATGAGAATAGTAGTCACTGCTGATCAAATGCGGTGTGCTCTTGAGATCACAACACAAATGTGTTAACAAAATTCACGCTGGTAATGGCATAGACTAAGCGTACTGACACCAAAACAGCTGTAGAAGACATATACTGAAGGACCTGAACACTATGATACAAAACTGGAAAAAGCAGAAACAAGGAGGACAGGGATTACATTTGATTTCTTATGCTGTGCTCCACACTAATATCGATGCATCTCAGCTCTGTGAGCCAGGTCCTGTCTGTGTAAATCCAAATTGCTGGTCAGTCCTGTTTTTCTGTCTATAAAGAAACATATAGTTCACCATGTGAAATGATGATGATGATTGATTTTCATTGAAAACTCTTTATTGTTTTATTGTTTGTTTGTTTGGGTTTTTTTGGGTTTTTTTTTGGTTTTTTTTTTTTTTAACTAGAAATGCAGTACATGCATCAACATATGCCCAGTGGGTAAATGAGTTTCACCACTGTGACAGCAACACAACACAGCAGTCAGTCTCAAAGCAACACAACACAGCAGTCAGTAAGAACAACAGTTTGATAACGGGACTGTCTTTTTTATTGACCATTTACAATCATTTCCATACACACTTTTTTTTTTTTGAGATAACAGATTATTATTTTTTAAAAAACTGAACTATGCTAAGGAGCTCCAAAGTCAGAAATTTATTTGTTTTTTTTGAGTAGCTAATACTCAGAGTAACTTATCCCATTTTGCCCTGGATTACTCCCTCTTCTGCATTGTGTAATGACAATTATTGTTGGGCTATGTGAAGTTGCACTCAGCTTTATACAACTTTCTTAACAGACAGATAGTGGGCCAGGGCAGTAGATTTTGCCAACAGAGAACAGATAGCAATTTTAATTTATTTTTTTTTTGAAAGAAGAAGGTGTCATCTTTGAACAATATGCTGCAGAGCTTGCAACCATCATTGGTCTTAATGTGGTTATGTGGTTATGTTATTCTTGTGATAGTCTCCTGTTTATCCTCTAGGTTTTTTGGGGTTGGTATCACATTCTAATGGATTGCTGTCATTGTTTATAAATTGGCAATGTTTCACCTCCAGCTAAAAACCAAATCTTTAGGGTCAGGGTGTGGTCAAAATGTGAAAAATATCAGGGAAAGAAACAGTCAGGTTCCCAAGGACTCTAGTTACTGATGGAAATGTTCAGATCATTGTTCAAGTTATTGAGAGGTTGTCTAGGGGTTTTAGGCTAAGCAACAGAAGAAGTTGCAAAAATCAGTACTCTAATTTCTCCTTCCTGTTCTTTTCAGTGCTCTCCTGAAGGTTTATATTCAAAGTGGTTATGCTGAAATACTGGAATTGTACTTCATTTTCTGTATTCTATCAAGCTTATGGCCAGGCAGTACTGATAAAGTTGATGATGATCTTGAAGTCTCTGGAATCGTTTTTCTGTCTTTTACTGATCTATCCAGATACAAGATCCCAAAGGTTCTTCCCTTTTTCTTTCATCTGCCAGTAGATCAGGCTTCTGATCTCATTGTTTGTGATGTCTAGGAGGGGAATATGGCCACACAGATCATAGTGAAGGGCAATGGTGATGCTATCTGTGGTTTACACATTGTACCAAATGTATTATGGAATTATGTTTTACAGCCTTTCACGTGCGTTATCCCTCCTCCCTTTGTGTGTGAAGAGACAGTGTGCAACTGGAGCCAGGACTGCAGTGAATGATTTTAGCCGAGCTATCTTACCCAGAAGTCTTTACTGACATTTTAATGTCTCCTCACCCATTTCCTGTATCAGGGCCTCCTGCCTCTAAAACTGATTTTCTTTCCACGATTGGATTTCCTTCCTGTGTTTTCCACAATTACGCTTTTACCCAATAACTTTAAAGCTTGTCTGAGAAATAACTCTCTAAACACAAGTTTTTCAGACTTCTTCCAGCTTTCCTCCTAAATATGTTTAAAATTTCAACACCTGAAATTTTGGATGCAATGCTCTTTATAAAGTAAGTGACTTTTTTGGTTATTCTTCCAACTGCCTCAGTTCTATGAAACTAAGACCCAGCAACACATAGCCCGGATAGGGCATCGAGTTTATTTGCCTTGAAGAGAGGCTGGTTCTGCTAGCTTGGCATTTAAGGAGTCAGATTTCTCTGAGGGTTAACAGTTCAATGACTTCCTCTGGTGTTAAAAATAAATAATTTCTTGCAACTTGTCTGAGCGCCATGATTTTTGGAAAGACTCGATTATCTTCATAAGGTAAGGATAATTTTACCTGATCTACTAATCATCTGAGATTATTTATATATGAGGTAATAATTAGTAATGTTTTGCAAGATGCATTGAATGGCCATTCAAATTCTTCTTTGAAGGCTGAATAATGGCAAGTTGTAAATTACAAAAATTAGGATGATAAGAAGTCCCCCAGGAAACTTCCCCAAGGTTTATGGACTGGGTATAAATTGCAGTCTTGGAGGGTGAGATCTGTCTTCACGATGTTTTTATTTAAATTTGCATGTATTATGTTATTTTAGTGCTATACATTCTCAATGCTTCCTTTATTCATGTATGAGGGACAAAAATAAAGACTCATAGTCTTTGCATATCGTCCTGAGATTTTCTGGCTTCAGCAGTCTTCATAACCAACATGTCAATCAGAAGTTGATCCCCAAAAGTACTAGTATTTCTTTTGCATCCTTTTCATTCCCATGTGGAATTTGCATTGGTAACCAGACTGTACTAGATTTGCTCTGATATGATCAGTGTTAGCAGTTTGCACATCTTTGAGAGACATGTGATTATTTAGGAGTTGGGAACTACTCTGCTTTTGTTTTCTATAATTAATACTACTCTGACATGCATCTTAATGATTACTCCTGAGAGAATTGCTTGGAGTTTTGTGCTAGTCTTGGGTGCAAAAATACAAAGTACTGAAACCAAAAACTATGGATAACATCTGGTCCTGCCGTTTTCTTTTCTTAAGGGATCTCGACCATTTCCGCTGCTAACTGTAGTTTTATTTGTTGTTAAACCTCTGTTCCAGCATCCTTAATCCACCTGGTATTGCTTTGCTATTTAATAAGTTTGTTTGAGATTTTGTTGCACAACTTTATGGACTCTGGAAAGTTTCTAGAGATTCCTCCTCATAAAGTCTTTTGTTTGAAGTTGCATGGCTTTACTGTTTGCATGCCGTCTTTGTGATATTTTATCTTTTCATATCTTTAACCTTCAGATAAGGAGGGCATGGCTCACTTGCTCACTGTTGGATAAATGATAAATATTAATAATAACCTATGTATAACAAATTTGGATAAAGACAGAAATATAATATTTTTTCTGGCTTGGCAACACTAAAATATAGGGTTTGGACCACTGTAGATTTATTTTTTATACTTGAACAGTAAAATATTGGTTCCCAAGACTGCAATTGACCTTGTTTACTGGAAATGTGTGTTTTTTTCTGTTGTTAGGGGTTTTCCTCTTTGTCCAAATGTTACCTTCATCTTACCTGAATTTATCTCTGGACAATTTTCTTTAGGGTTGGTTTTGTTCTGGGTTTTTTTGGTCATTCTTCAGTTACTCTGCTGGAGAGATACTATTATCTGGACTCATTTTGTTGAAGAAGAGATGTTCTTGGATATAATCCACAGGCTGGAAGTTTGGCCATCCCACCAGTTTTACACAGGAATTGAATAAGGTTAAAAGATTAAAACCTCAAGAATGAAGAACAATTACCTATTGATATCTCTGGAGTCTTACAGAGAAGTAAGTGTAGCATTCAACTATTCACAGAGAGAGAAGCCTCAGAACTTTGTGATCCCTGGTAGCAAAAGGAATTGATAAAAACAACAGTATTAATGTCTGCTTTGATCAGTAATGTTTTGACACCTTGATAATGGCTATAAGATTAGCTATCATTACAGCTAGAGACATCTCTTCTTCTTCATTGCAATAGTCTCCCTGGAAAGATTTGAAATATGTATAGGAAGAAATTATATGCCACAGGAATGGGATCACCATTATTTTTCAAAATGAGCCTGGCCAAGTAGCAAAAGTAAAAGCTGTAGTGATTATTTCCCTAATATATTTTGACAATAAATTAAAAATTATTTCCCCAGTTCCAGTCCTGTTTTGCCCATGACTAACTGGTAAGTGATCTCCCTACCTTTATCTCAACCCACAAGTTTTCTCATCCTATTTTCTTCCTCTAACCCACTATGGTTTGACAACTAAAGTTAACTCACCACATGTCATCATAGGCTGGTTTATTGTCCTGTTTACTGAGGCTCATGACATAGATGCATCTTTCCATTCCTCCTTGGTGAGTGTGGTTTTGAGGAGAATTTCCTGACCGTGCCTGAGGGTGACATTTGCAGAGAGGTCTCAGAGCATGCAGGTTTGATTCTCTGTGGAGGAAACTAACCACAAGAAGCTGTGACAGCACTATTCCTGGCATGGTCCAGCCACTAAAGGATGTTCTGGCCACAGGAAAGGCTGGAGCTAGGTGATTGTGAAAGACATCACAGACTATGCACATGAAAAAAACCCTTTTGTTATACAGATCCATCCCTGTAGTGATACCTGCTTATGTGGTCTCCTTGAAGATGACTTTCATTAATGCTAAGTAGCAGAGACTAGTTAAGTAAAAAACAAGATTAATTTGCTTTGGTGTTTCATAATTTCTGTATCTACAGTGCTGTAGAAATAGTCCCTGACCTACAGACCAAATGGAATAAAGTATCTCCCACACTGATCTAGGCCAACTGACCCCCAGCCGTGATATGTAACACTTGGTCCAGATATTTTCAGGCTATAAGCACCTCTCTGAAATATATTCTAAAATATAATCTTATGTTCAGTTTGAAGTGACAAAGATGGAGAGCTCTGTCATGGCCTATGACATGGTGTTTATAGCAGCATGCTGAGGATGTGATGCATACTGTGGGCAGTGGCAAGACATGAAGCAGGCAGGGTGCTTGTAGGTATAAAGTTCACAGATGCAGACTTGGACTTCAGTACAGTCCCCTTTCATCTTAGAGCTAGCAACACACAAGACCACATTTGAGTTTCACCGCAGAGGGAAATAATTAGGAGTGTGTGCAGTTTGGATAACCAGTGGAGCAGAACCTGAGAGAAATAAAGTGATGAGCTGAGAGAGTAGATGCACCTTCTGCTGAAGAGCATACCATTCCCCAAGAGGAGAGTATGTAGTTTCTACTAAGATATCAAATGTTGCTAGTTATGCAACATATATGGTTTAGTTTGAGGTAGTCCTGTGAGTAGCAGGGAGTTGGACTTGATGATCCTTATGCGTCTCTTTCAGCTCAAGATATTCTATGATTCTATGCATATAGTTTCATACTATTTCCATAGACTCACACTGAGATGAAATTCTGTACAGTTATTACATGTATGGTGTTCTCCCATAATATAAATAAATGCTTATCACTGAGGGGATTTCAAAGAGGTAACAGTCGTTTCAGGTCTGGTTCATTTTCCTCCCTCTTAAGCAAAACTGTCTAAAATTTCAGTGTTCCCTTCAAGGATAAACTTGGTTTGTAAGTATGCAAAGATAGTCAGGGTAAACAGACAGACTCATTGTCACCTTCTGGAATACCTCAACTAGGCAGGATTTAAACAGGAATTAAAGTACAGGAGAAGGAAAATGTCTCCAAAATTCTGTGTACAATAACTCTTGCCAAGACCAGCTTTTGAGACTTACTGATGACATTCAGGTTCAAGACTCAGTGAAGTAGGTCTGAACTTCCCATTAAACATGGGCCCTGGGTCTTCATCTCCTTCTGTTAATTAGTCTTAGTCTCTGAAGAATTATGATGTCTTGTGATGCCAGCGTAGCTCTGAAAGGTCTAAGTTTGTCAGTTAGTATCGCTATCTCCTGTTTGCAGGGTTTTATCAGTCCTTTAACACACTCATCTCAGGGAAGGATAGCATCCTTCATCAGGATGTTCTGGAATTCATATCCCTCAGTGTCCTGCTATTTGGTTATTTTTAAAAGGTCTGAATGAAAAGAATTAATCACTCATACTTTTACAAGTGTATAAAAATATTACTCCTTTACCAGGAATATTATTATTGTGTAGCAAGTGGTATGAGTGACTCCAGGAACAAAACTTGAGGTTCAGAACAGGATTACCAAGGTGCATGAATCATTCACTTACTTTCAAAGCAAATGGACAAACCTATTCCCAGAGAATCAATCATTTTAGTAGAAAGTACATGAAGTGCAGCAGTTGGCAGCTGGGGATTTCTGTTTGTATGACTGGTTTCATATGGAATTTTCTTTTTTGGGGCAGAGTCTGTGAGGATTTATGGATGTTTCAATTTGCAATGGATGACTTGAAACAAAATCTTTGTTCTGATCATTCCTAAAGTTTATTTTCATTTAGAGCTATTCACTTCAGTGTGAAGGGCTGATGTTTTCATACTTTTATTATTTGGGTTACATATAATGTTTGCTCTATATGCTATGAGGGCTTATATTTAGCTTTAGACATATGCATCAACCTTGGAGAACTGTACTCCCTCAATACACAGAACAATTTACTGAAAGAGCCACCAGTGAAACCCTGGTGGTTTGGCTATGGTTCTTCAGGTCTAAATTGCAAGTTACCCTAATTTTCAGTTGAACTCATACAAAAAGTGATTTTTTCAAGGTCAGAATTTGACCATATTATAGGAAAGATGTTTATCATTATTATTAATTGTTGTCTATTTGGGGCACTAGTATCAGGTTCACTTTCATTTGATTGCATAAAGTGAGGAAAATTCAGGTTGTTATATGGGTAAAATCAGCCCCAAAGAGATTTCTAGCATTAGCAGTAAAGACAAAGGGACTTTGAAAGCAAATGTAACCAATTATTGAGCAATATAAAAAGAAAAGTTTTTCCATGGCACAATCATAGGGAGACTTAAAATGAGATATAATATAAAATGGACAGTAATCTGGACTGATAATCTACCCTGTACATATCTTCTCTCTTGTTTGTCCTGCACTGACAGTCCAGGAGGATGTTAAATGCTAGTGGATAGGAATGGACAGAGGAGGAGGAAGAAAAAGGCCAGATGCTAGCTTGAACCTTCAGGAATGATTTAATTAGATCTGTTTGTCAAACACAATAAAATAATAAAGCAAGAATATTTGCACTTCTAGCTGAATATTTTTATTGGGATTTGCTCATAAATAGAAAGCAAAGGGCCACATAATTGAGAATAGGAGAAAAAAAAAAAAAAAAAACAACCAAAAAAACCCCTGACTGTTGTTTGTTAAAATAAGGCTGTATTCCAAGTACAGAATAAAAAAAAATTTTTTTCGATAAAAAAAAAAAAAAGGTGTACCATAATAGACTAAAGGGCTATCTGTGTAAAATCCAGAGCTACAGCACTGAAATTTGCATAGTTATATGAATAGTTGAAAATTTTATCAGGTTTTAGGGACTATTTTTGTTTCATTCAGTTTACTGCTCTTCTAAGAACTGATACTTTCTCTGGTGGCATAGGTAAGTAAAGATGAAGGAACTATTCCCATTTACACCAGTGAGAAGTTTGCGCCATTGAATTTCACATAACATGATTTTATTCTTGGAACTGACTACTGTAAATTATATATTTTGCTCTTTGAGCTTGTTGATTATATTCTGCAGTTGATTAACTGAAGTTTGGTTTAAAAATTTGCATTTTCTGAAGCATAAAATCTGTGAAAATTTTGCCCAATATATGTCAATCTGTGTTACTTCTACAAAGCTAAAATGCATCTTTCAAAATCACTTTGCAAAGTACTTTCCAAAGTGCTAAAAAAGAGCAGGATGCAAGAACCAGTCATCGCCAATGAGCTGTAAGTGCTTAGAGAGTCATTGAAGTATGGTATTTCTAGACAAAATGGGTAATATTTTCTGTGTCTTCTCACAGTTTGTCTTTCTGCTTTAACACATTACATGTTATAATGTAATCTATGAGATAGAAACAATACCAGGAGTCCTAATTAAATTAAAAGTAATTACCTGTTGTGTAGATACGGCTTTCAATTGAGCAGCTGCAAGTTGATATTTTGTCATCCTCAGTTTATCTATATGCACATGCGTGATTCTTTGTATCAGTTATTAATGACGTTTTCTCAGTAGTCGTGAAGTGTAGTGGAAAACAGAAGAGGAAAAGAATGAATGAAAAAAAAGTGTTACAGGTAATGAAGATAGTGAATGAGTACATTTACTACAGTAAGACTTCAGCCGGGATGCTAGTTCCTTGCTCACTTATTTTCTGTTATATCTCAGAGTGGTCTGAAGGAAATACAAGATCGTGTAATTTATTTATTTATTTTGCTTATTGGGGGGGGGGGGGGGGGGGGCTAGCAGCAAATTTTAAAAACAGAGGATCTGGCAGATTAAGCACAAGGGCTTATTTCTTTTGCTTTATTAAGGTCCTTCTATCCTGCATCAAAATATCCTACATTGAATGTAAATAAAATTTATCTGTTTAATATGTAGATATAATCAACATACCGATAAAGAGTGTTTATATTATTATGCTGGAGAGGAGAGAAGAAGAGAGGAGAGGAGAGAAGGAAGGAAGAACCTCAGTGAAAATAAGACCAAAAAGAGGGTTTTTTTAATGGTGTAATAGATTTTTCCATTTTTAGAAGAAAAAGTTTCTGTCTTTTAAGCAGACTTTTATGTGAGAACAAAAGGAAGATTCATTACAGAAAGTATCACACTAGAGTATTATTCCAACTGACTTAGTGTCTTTTTCATCTGCATGGTTCTCCTATAACAATGGGATACAACATCATTCTCCAATCGAGAATATTATGCAGCAGCTTAAGAGTGTACGCAGGGTGATGTCCATTTGAGTGACTGTTATCTTGCTGGCATAAGCCTGCTACCAAACAGGAGCAATTATTCCCAATGCAGTCAAATTAAATTTTCATAACTACGAAGCTGCATTTTACCTTGAGGCACTACCCGATGCCCATTTCTTCATTTCTCGTTCCTTAATCCTCTATATTAAATCTAAACAAATCAATGTTTACTAACATTAATATTTTAACATACAGTACTTGCTCTGCCTTCTGAAATCTTGTGCCTTTATTAGTAGCGTGTTAAAGGCTTTCTGCGGTGAACAGGAAAAGGCTATTTTTTTGTTTTCCGTTCTTGTTAACTGGTTTATTTCTTCAAGTGCAAATGTGCACATGTAGGCATATGTTTTTCTGCCACTTAAGTCACCAAAAATTCCTAAATAATAAGAGAAAACAAATCATCCTTTCACCACTGAACAATGGTCATATTATGAAAAGACTAAGGGAGCATTAAAAAAACCTGCTTCGATTCCTGCACTAATCAAGTGAACAAAATGGGTTCACTACCCTTTAAAGATCCATCAGTCACTTTTTGGTCCCCAGATTTACCAGTACAGGTCCATACACCTTTATCAAAGCATCCCTCTGCCTAGAGGCTGAAGGTGAGGGCTTCACAAACCATATCAAGAGCAAAACACTTCTGCTGCTTGTGATGCTGCTTCCCAGATACAGAGAACCCACAACTTTCCTTGCAGACACAGACCCCTGATTCCCACCCTGCAGTTCCTTCATATTCCTATTAGATGTCTGCCAAATAACCTAATTATAGCATTTGACTGGCTACTCGATACCAGGAACTAGTGTTTGTCTGCATGTGATACAAAGCAAATTAATGGATAGCAACACAAATCAATTACAAAAATAATTAAAATGGTATTTATTTCCTTTCCTCTTTCCCTTACTCCCATCCTTCCCACTCATTTTGTGATTTTTCTGTCTATATCTGTACCGTAAATCCCCTGGCATTATTCTCTGTCCCCAGTGAAGTTTGAAACTCCTTTCAATTTAGTATCAGCAAACGTAATTACAGGCTAGTTACTTTCACTTCCAAGTCATTAATGAAAATGTTAAATAAGACTGGACCTAAAGTAGCTTCCTAGAAATCCACCAGATAGTGCTTTCAATTTCTATAATATGGTCACTCTCTCCCTTCCCAGAAAGGCTTCTCAGTAAATATGAACAACACCTCTTTACTTAGTTGGTGGGAGTTCCTGGGTAGTCATCCAGATTCATCCAGGACTAAGTATAATTTTTCCCATCCCCTTGAGTTTCTTGCCAGCACATAAACTAGCAGAGCAAGGCTTGAAAACTGAGATCCTTGGCAAACAGCTAATGTTAGTTTAAGGGTTTACATCCTTTGCTGAAGATGAGGAGATGGCGGTAGAAAGAATATTAACTTTATTTAAGGCTTTATAACACTAGCACAGTTTTACCTATGGCTAGGACTACAAACTTGAAAGTAGAGTTCAGTAGGCTGTGTCCATCAGCCATGGGAGAAAAAAACACAGATAATATGGAAGCTGATAATTACCAAACTAACATCAGCAGACACATTTTCTCTGCCTTTTTATTATTAGAAAAAGTTAAATCCTGATATCTAGTTCATTCGTTGTGTTTTCTGGCACACACTGGATGTTTGTATGCCTGCTGGGCTGGAATCCTGATGCTGGAAAAAGTAAAATAAAGCATGTTGCAATTTCTAGCTGGCTACTGGGCTCTTCTCTGCACTTAGCTTCAAAGATTTTTTAAAATATATTTTTCTGCACCACAGCTCAGAGTTGCTAAATCCAGAAATTGAAACATTCTGGGAACCAAATCATTTGGGGACAAATCAAAGCTCTTGGAATGTTGCCCTAGGATTTGAAGATAACAGTTAATAGTAAAAACTGTTCAATATTTTTAAGGAAATCCCAATTATAGAAGGCTGCACCATTCAAATCCTTGATCCAGGAGTAGAAGGAACGCTTCATGTCTAACAGAGGAGTAAATGCATGCCTGTGTTGTCAAGGCAAGAATTAGTGATGACAAAAGGAAAACCCTTGCATTTTACATCTTTTATGCATCTATATTTACATGTTGGTAGCAGTTGCTTGTGAATTCAAAGATGAAGCTTATTTCAGCTCTGTTCAAGCTTATTTCAGTCTCTGTCTCTGTAACAGGTCTAGCAACAATGACAGATCCCTATCCAATTTATGTAATTTATTTGTAAAGTATTGGTGGTGTTTTCCAAATGGAAAGAATAAAGATTAGAGGCAGAAAGAGGTTAAATGGTGTTCTTAAGGCTCCTTGCCTGGCTCCACTGGAATTCCCTAACATTTGAATTGTGTAATGATATTTTAAAGCATAGCTTAGTTGAAGTATAAGTTTGCAGAGGTTCTAATTACACTGTTACTTTCATCTAATGTAAATGTGTGCCCTGTGTGAAATGGATGCCCAGAACACCAAGATTCAAAGCTGATCAGGTTAGTTTTCAGGTTCTCAACAGTAGCTAGCTCTCTGAACAGCTCTGAAAATGCTAGTGTCAGCACAGGGGAGCTAGTAGAAATCAGTAACTGAGGATGAAGGAAAGGACCTTAATGGCAATGTGAATTTACATCAGACTATAATGACTATGAAGCTACGGTCAGAGATAACCAAAACTGACAAAAATAGACCTTTAAGACTTTTCCATATGCTCCCAATCCCAAAGCCCCAGTAGCCTCAGGATTTCAAAGACAGTAATTTTGTAGCCTGAAGACCCTGTCTTTTTAGGCAGATTACTGGTGATCCACAGGGTATAGTCTGAAGTCAAGGTCAAGAGAACCATTGGGCAAAGCTGACCAGAGAGCCTGACAAACTGTAAAAGCATAACACTGCAAAGCACCCTGAGGGTTCTGCCAACTAGAGCCTCTCTATCATTGTCATTTGTATATTAGAAACCTTGTATAGAAAATTCCTGAAAATATTTTTAAAATGTGAAAATTTATACTTACTTCCTATAAAATATGAAAATGTATAGTGTAGTCAGTCCAGAAGCACCTGGATTTAGAGACTATTGAACATTGGGAGTGCTGCATAATAAGCACCCATGCAGTAAGGATGCAGAAGCAAATGAGATGTACACATATGCTCAAATTGTGCATATTAAACAAAAGCAGCATGATGTTTTGCATATGGGACTTAAAGATGTTATATGTAGAAGAACAGCATGTCTTCACAGTAACTGGATGTATGCACTATAAAGCAAAAGAAAGTATTTCCACCAATCTGGTTTCTCAATACTTATATTTAAATGGTAAAGCTCCATGTATTTTTTCCAATACCTATTAAATGCATTATTCACCTCATGTGTGATTTGTTAGCTTCAAACACAGACTCATACTCAGTTATCTAATATTAGGCACCTGACTACAATGTCTGAATTAGGGCTAGAGAAGCCCTTGACACTCCGTGAAGCCAAAGATGGTGAGATGTTTCCAGAGGATGATTTAGGACTTTGGTGCCTGCATTTCTCCAGTGACTGCAAAGAGACCTTAGACTGATTTCAGTTTCAGCAGTTTTAGTGAAACTCTGTGTGAGTTGATACGGACTCTAGTAACAAGGATGGATGTCAGTCACATTTGCCTCTCTGTAGACCTCTCAGAGTGTCCAAACACAATGGCTAAAACCTGTGTCAGAGTCCTCATTCTGGAGTCTGTTTCATTACTTTCCTAGTATCACCTTTCCATAGAAAGCTTTTTCTTCATCCCAGCAGGAGATAGCATTTGCAAAATATTTTCTCCATGAAGGTGTAGTCCACAGCACAACTTTTCTGCACAACCTGGTAATTGCCTGGAAATTATTTGTGTCTTATTGTTCTTTTCCCTTGAAATATAGGAGAAAAGGAGAGATCTCTTCCGTATCTACAGATACATCTGATACAGCATCAGATGAAGTAACCACAGAATCTGAAGCAGAAATACAGTACTTTGGCAATGCTGTGCCTGTCTAAATGGCAGATAGACAGGGCAATTAACCTGGGAAGGCACATGCCACAACACAGCCAGAGCCAAACAGGGATTGCAGCTGCCCTGTGTGGGGATCCCGACTCAGCACTTCAGGACACTGTTTAGACAAACTTGTTGCTGCTGACAGCTAATGGGGAGTCTCTTCACACTCAGGAAATAGGGCCAGTTAGTGTATTCATTGCTCTGGCTTTGCTGTTTGCTTGCCAAGCAAAACAAGAGCTACAGCTACAGAGTGTTTGCAGCAGTGGAGTAGGACAATCTACTCTCCCAGAATTTTTTTCTTTCCCCTAGCATGTTGACATAGCTTACTTCCTCTTCAGAAAAGTAGTATTTTGGAAGTACAACCCAGTTACTATAAAATAATGAGAAGTAATGGATTACATGTTCATAGTTCAGACTGTTCAAAACCTTCCTGACAAAATATTTTTGTTTCAGAAAACAAAAGGTTTTACTGATGACAGAACATTCCACAGAAAATTACTAAATTTGGTAGATTTTCCATTGGGGTAAAATATTCTATTTTGGTAAATAGTAGACTTCATGTACTACCACAGTGCATTTCTGTGTTCTCCAGGTCCTTACCAGGATTCAGCTGAACTAGGTTTAAGCTTCTGCAGTGTATCATGGTATCCTGCAGTTCAAAATGAACTTTAGTGAATTATTTCTTCTGGAATTTACTTTCATACCAAGACATATCTCTTGCACCATGCTATATTAAGTGCTGTGCTTGGTTTTAATTGTCACTACCAGCTCCACATTTTCTAAATATTTCAAAGATTTTTAAGACCCTTATAAAAAAAAAAAAAAAAAAGGCATGTGAAGATGAATTTTTTAAATGTCTTTACTGGCTTAACTCAGCTCTTTTTGATAGGATAATAATAAGACGGTTCCAAAAGTTTTTCACAGTCTCAAGTATTATGTATTGAACCCAAGATGCACAGCAATACTCATGTTTCCTCCCCAGTATTACCTACTTTCATTTCTCTTCACATTTAGTTTGCCTTTGGGAGACCAATTATCGGTTCTTTTTGCCAGTTTGCTGTTGTCTTCAATGCTGGAAGATGTGCTAGTGCTGCAAGACTATGACTTCAAGCATCAGAGATCACTCTTTTGTTGATATGATTGCCTTAAGTCCTGCCCTTTACTTGTGTTTTTCCTAGATTATTTATGCTGGTAAAATCCTCTTCTGATATCCAAGAGTCATTGCAGTACCCCTCCACTCTTTATTTTGCTCCATGTTTTTAGTGTATCTTCTCCGTCTTTTGGAAACGCTAAACCTTGTTTTGCAAATCAGAAATTATTTCAAGAATACTGGTTTTGCATATTAGTTTAAGAAACAATAAAAAACATGTTTTCATAATATACCAAACTCAATCTTTTCAGAATCAGATCTATTTATAGGCTTGATGTTTTCTACCTAAAAAGCAAAAAATTTCTCTGTGTAATCATTTCAGAAGTTTAAATCATATGGAAGAAAAATTAAACTGGGCATTCAAGACCACTATCTTCAAAGTTACTTCTTTCTGGATTCTTCTCAGCTATTCTGTACACTGCATTCCTAAACACTGCATACTTTAAATTACATTAGGTAATAAGTACTCCAGATGTGAGCAGTACTTCAATCCTGTTTCCAGCAAAACTATCAGGTGTTTATGCTTTTTAGCATTTCAATTTAAAGTGAACCATTTCTGGATGTGTCAAGTTTAGTAGTTCCAACATCCAAATTCTAGTTCATAATATGCTCAGAGACCTGCTCTGTATTTGCAAAAAAGTATGTGCACATGAAGATTAAAATGTGCATGATTTTTTTTTTTTTCTCATCACAAAACACTTCCCTTGAGAGAGAGAAATGGTACACAAATAAATTTTCTAACCTCACTGACCAGATTGCTGATGAAACTTCCCTTGCACTCTAGCACTTTCTTTATCACATTTATGACACGTTCAGAAGCAAAGACCAAGTGTTATTAATAGAAGAGGAATGATTAATTTTCTGCAATTTAAAGTGTTAATATTTAATTGTGACCTTTGTAGAAATGTTAAGGTTAAAATGTAAAAGTTAATAAAACTTCTATTTGAAATAACAGCAGATGGCCATGTGGTGAATACAAGCTTAAAATCACTCTTGGGGCTCTATTATGTTCACAAACTGCCTCAGCTATCAATTACTGTGTATGTTGCTGATGAGACAAAATCTGAACTCCTGTTTCATGTAGTGCACCTTAGCTGAGTATCATCTGACATGAAGGGCTATAGAAGGCTCTGATTCCTAAACAAATGCCCTGTAGAGGTGCCTGGCATTCTCAGTTAAAAGATGTTAAGATTAATGTGGGTTTTTTCCCCCTGAAAATTTTCATGAGTACAACACAGATTAGAAAGTCACATGATAGTAAAAGAAAGAGTTTAATTCCTTAGAGTATTGCTTCTGAAAATATGAGAGCACTGAGCCATCTCATCATGTGTAGAAATGGATTTGAGATACGTGAAGGAAAATATTCAGTGAAAGAGAAGCTCATGTCTGATGCCTTGAGACTTGGACCATGAGTCCAGTTTCTGAGAAGCTGGAAAGGCAAAAGCAGTATACAGCAGAAGGAGAAGTAGCTGGATGAAAACTCTAGAGAAGAAGATGAAGGCAGACCCAGTAAAAGAAGAAGGTGATGTAGCCGAGATATGCAGTAAGCAGACACTCCCTTCTAGTTTTGTAAGTTCTTTTTGAAGAGCTTAATCCTTACTGACGCTGGCTGATTTTTTACTAGCCTCTTTGACCTAATATGCCCCACAGAGAACATTTTTTTTCTGTTTGGCAAAGGTAGAGAATGCAGGTGGCAAATTGTTATTCTTTGTTTCATTTCCTTTTTTTCCTGCTGGCAGGTATTTCCAACCCTAATTATGTTTTCCTTCTTTATTTCCAAGGCTATTCTATGTTCTTTAGGGCAAAAGATAGGAATGAAAAAAACTATTAAAATAGGCACTTCTAATTTTTTTTTTCTCTTGCCGATTCTCCAGCAAATGTCTAACAAAAGTTCATCAAAAAGATAGTATGGATCTTACTTATATCAAATTTCAATGCAATTGCTCCAATTTTAGCATACACTGGAAACACACATGCAGGAATTGGTGGATAGGAAAAGTAATGTTTATCCACAGTGCCTGATATGAAGAAGACTTTAGGGAGTTCCTTGAGTTCATACTTAATGAAACATAGTAGTGAATATTTTCACAAAGGTAAGAACACAAACTCAGTGATAATGGTTTGATGATTCAGCGAAAGGGGCTTTGTCTGACAAGAGTGTATGGTGTTAATATGGAAGAGGATGTCAACAGCGGGTATATGCACATGTGAGATCTGCCATACATCCCCTCAGCCTGCAGCACATGGCAAGGCTGGGGTGGCCTGAGCTGTAAGCTCTTGGTAGTTGATTTTTGTAAAGGTAAAGTTCTCTGCTTTGTTTTCTGTCTTTGTTTTCTGCTAAAGTTCTCTCTCTGTGTCAGAAGAACCCCTTTATCTTTATTGGTTCTTCTGTCAAAATTTCCTAGTGAAAAAGCAGATATCAAAGTATAGGCAGGGGTCACACTTTAGGGAAGAAAATGGGACAAGGCAGGAAGCAGATCATCAACTAAGCATGAAGGACACTCTGCACACAGACCCATGGGTCAGTCATCCAGCTGATCTTAAAACATCCCAGAAGAGATCTTCAGACCCATTCTTAGCTGCCAGCTAATCTGAATGACATCAGTGCCTTTGGTTTCAGTTGTAAGGTGAGGTCAATAATCAAAAGATAAAATGCTTGCAGGTGTCACAGGTTAATTAACAACACCACATCTGGGGAACATAGCATATAGCGACACTCCAAAGAGCTCAAGGAAGGGCTGTTAGAGTAAAACAGCAAGCAAGGGAAGCTTGCTAAAGCTATAAAAATTAATTACCAGTACTTTTACCAATCTTTCGGGACTGAACAGCTTTTCTGATGGTCTGGAGGACCAATAGCTGATCAGAGTGTGCAGGAAATGCTAACAGAAAACCTGGCTGCAGCAGGAAAGCTAAATAAATTGTTTATATTTGTGTTCACTCCAGAGGAGGTAAAGAGACTCCAATGACAGAACCTTCATGGGGAATGTCTTAGAGAGTCTGCCTGAAATCAAAGTGTCAGAAAAAGGTATTTTAGAATGTGATGATATTCTGAATAATAATGAATCTTCAGACAGGGATTGTATGGGTGCAGGTGCACATTATGATGAAACTGTGCCATCAAATTCTTGATCTGTTCACAGAGTATGACTCGTCACTTAGAGCTTCTTCCATGCCTCTGGAAAAGAAGGCTGCAAGTATGGTGCAAATTTTTAAAACAGGCTCCTGAGTGCTCTGCAAGCCTGATGTCCAGGCTAGGAAGCTTTGTAGAAATTATCACCAAAAATACTAATCAGCCAACAATTTGACAAATATAGACAGAAGTGCTATGGCTTTTGTACAGGGAACTCATGTCTTATGTGTCTATTGGGTAATCTATTTGAGAGAATCACTGAGCATGTGCACAAGGATGAGCCAACAGTCTTCTGAGATTTCCACAGACTCTTCTTTCCTGTAAAAACTTACTTGTGATCATTTAGCAAGAAGAGAAAAATATCTCCTACAGAATGTCTTATTAAAAGATAGTAAACGAAAGTTAGGAGTAAATGGTCATTAGAGGAGGAAAATAGTGTACCCTACAGAGACCTACGCTGAGGTTTGTCCTATTCAGCATATTCATACAGGATCTAGAAAAGGTGGTAGAGACTGATAAAGCTTGATGATATTAAATTATTCAGTGTAGTAAAAATGAAAGCTGGCTCTGAAGAGCTGTGGAAGGATCTCACAGTATTGAGTAATTGGGCAGTAAAATGGGAGATGAAATTTAGTGCTAATAAATACAGAATAATGCAGTTGGAGAAAAACAAGCCTAATTTTACAAACATGGTATTGGGCTCTGAGCTGTTACCACACAGTAAAGAAATCCCAAAGTCATAATAGGTAATTCTAAGAAAACATTAGCCTAACACAGTAGTTGTTAAAAAAACCCAAACAAACAAAAATAAAATATGAAGTTGGGAAGTATTAGGAAAAGACCAGGGCACAAACAAAATGTGTAATTCTTCCATTAAGTAAATCCAAGTATCTTTTGTGTATAATTTTGATGCCCATCTCAGTAAGGATAGAGAGATTTGACTGCATTTGATGTTCTCCTTTTATCTATGCAGATCTGAACACATATCCTCTGTTATAATGGTTGGCCCTTAGAGATTCAGAAGTGGGTGCATTTACAATATATCTTTTTGAATTTTTTTCATTTTGCAGGCCTACTTATATGTACATATGTATACCTTCAGAGCACTCTTGGTGTGAATGTAAAAGCCTAGTTCAATGAAAGCCATGCTGAGATAGCATCAATGAGCAGGCTTACCAGGATACATGAACTGTGCATGGATGGATTTGAGAAAAGATTTCAGCTGCTGATGATTGAGTGGATTTCAAAGGAAACATTGAAATGAGGCTACATGACTACAAGAACAGGTGAAGACGGGATACAAAGAGAGATGTTTTATGTGCTGAAACAGCAGCAGAAGTCAATAGAAGCAGCTTGTCTGGTTGTTTGGATGTTGATTTGAGAACTGTGTTGACAGACATGGCTTTCAAAAAGGCTTTGAAGGGGAAGTGATGTTTTTAGTTGAAGGCAGGATGATCTGAAGGGGAAAAAAAATAATTAAAAAAACCCTTGAAATTGTCCACTTAAGTCCAATTATGTATTAGAACAGTGTCCAAATGTTGTCCCTTCTGAATAGAAAACATTTTAATCTTAATGTCTAATATTTTTAAAATAACCACAGGGTGGGCGATGATTGGGCTCTGGAGGTCTGGGTGGATATTCTGCTTCTTAACCCAGAGAAAGCTGTTTCTAGAGCCAGGATTGTTCCACTGGGAAAAAGAGTTATCAGAAACATCCTCTGGGGAGATGTGTAAGAGGCAAGAGAGAAAAAATCAGCCCAGCCTCTATGCTTTACAGAGATTTTACTCTCAGATGAAAAGAAAATGCTGAGCATGATGAGAAATGGAAAAGCTGTGGACAATAACCAGTGATTATACCTAGTCCAGGGGCTGGAAATCCAGCTGATTTGTCTTGCATTTTCTTTTAGAAAGTATTGTAGTCAAAAAACATCCCTGTTTTAAAATAAAATTTAAAAATCCATCTGCAAGAATACAAAGGTTCAAAACCAAATAAACTCTGAGTGATAAAAGGAAAATGAAAGTAGCTGCCTAGGAGGAAGCGTCTGGGGTGTGTGAAGTTTTGTCACCCAAGCTGCCAGCTTTTCAGTAGGAAATGGGAGAATGACTATAGCATCGAAGTCAAGGAGGAACTGGTGAGGAACTGGAAGCCTGTCTCTTTTTTTTCCTGCCTTACTGAGGACTTTCTCTCTTTTCCCTTCTATTCCAAATCCTTCCTCTCCTTCCTCCTCTTCTTATCAATTGTCTTTGTGGATCTCTCTCCTTTCTGGTCTCGGTGCTTTCCTTAGTCTGGGTCCTGCTCTCCTGTGACACAGCTCATTTCTTTCTGAAACATGTTTCTTTCCTTCTTTCTGCAATTTTACTTTCTTTCAGATCTCTCTTTTGTCCTACTTTGTTTTTCCAATGAAGGTAGGCACAGAAGGAGGCCCTTAGCCAACTAGCATATCAAAAAGTGTAGTGTGGACAAGTTCTTTAGAAACAAAGTTATCCAATAGCTGAGTTTGTTTACTGAGAAATCCACCATTGGAGGCAAATCAATTAATCCCTATGACTGTTCAAATGAAGGCCTTTGCCCTCGGAGCCACCTTCACATTTCTTCAGATGTCAGGGTGGGTTTGGCAGACCTTCCTTTTCCTCAGGGAGCCCATGAGCACTGCCACTCCCATGCAGGAGCATGTTGAATCAACAGATTTTATTTTGTAAAAAATAAACTGTAGAATTAGCAATTCATTGACTGACAGGCTTAGATACTTCAAGGCTTTGTGAAAAACCTGTGTTCATGATGGCTCTTGTACACTTACAGTTGCTTCAGAAAAAAAAAAAAAAATGGGCCAGTTTTTCCTTTTGAGATAGTCTCTGATTTTTATGATCTCCTAATTACAGTATGTACAAAAGAATTCCACATATGTTTACAAAACAAACACTTACGGTACTTGTGTAATTACAAAGTCTGCCATTAAATTAGTGTTTTGTGTGTTTGGGTTTTAATTATTAACTGGCAGAATATAACTAAAGCAGAAAACATGTAATTTCTATGATAATAACTGTACACAATTAGCTGCATATCTTTCTATAAACAAAATGTGGTTTTCATTTGCATTCTTTCCTTGTCTTAGCTGTGTTTAGGGCAATGGAAAAGAGTCTGGCATGCTCCTTCACTGTAGGTGAATTTATGGAGTTTTATTTCTTGGAATCTATTATGCTAAAATTGTTTATTTACAAGTTAACGTGATGTGACATGATGTAAAGATTTTCATATAGATCTTGCCTCACAGAACAGGTTTGTCTCACAGAACCGAGGGGAACATCTCCGTAACTCCTAGAAGCTGCTTCCATGGTCTGTGAGCTGGGTGTGACAGCCAACAAATCTTGAAAATTTTCTGACAGCTTATCTAGTTACATGAGTTTCTCAGATTATGGGTGCTCCTTACAGCCCAGTACAGCACTGCTCTTGCAGCTTCTAGAGATAGAATAGTCTCTATTTCCATATAGCTTTATTTCCTTACTCTAAGCATCGAGACGATACCTACTTTGGAAAAGCTGCCTTGACAGACTATTCAGAAAGCCCATAAGCACAACCTCCTGACCATGAGGAGAGGGCTCACAGTTCACCTTGAGTGGCACAGCTCTTTGAAGGCTCACTCCATTACCTACCCAACACTGACTACAGTTCTCTGAGATGTGTTATCCTCATGCACTCTATGACCTGCTCTCTTTCCCTGCCATTAGAAATTCCTACAACCTGGATTATGTTTAAGCAAAAGAACTGAAGCCATGCAGAGCCTTTTTAGCCTCAGTGCCATCAGGGCAGAAATCCGATGGGAGGTGGAGGAGAGAGCGGGCTCCAACAGACACTGCACACCAGAATGCCATGATAATGAATGCGCAGGGCACAGGTTGCCATGTCCATAATTGGTGTGGCAACAAACATACTGCAGGTCACAAATACTCTTTCTTAGGGGGAGAGAACTACGGTTGTTGTCTTCACCTCAACTCATGATTTTCTTTAAAAGATACCACATATTAGGATTTAAGTAGATCACCTTTAAATTTTATTCAGATTCATGAAAGGGAAAAAAAAAAAAAAACCAACTTTGACTGTGAAATATCACTTGGTGAAGACTTCCTTGCATGATACATACATTAATTTCAATAGGACTCTATGTACAGCAAAGATGCCCAGAATTTCACAATCCACTTCCTACTGAAAGATAGGATAAAACTGAGCCCTCACGTAGACAGATATAATTTCTTCATGGGACTCACCCACTTCTACCATGGCTGAATTTGATCCAAATTGCTTAACACTATTTTCCTTAAATATTCATTTTTCAGAGAAAGGGTTTATATAACCTGTCGTCTTATATTTTCGCTGATGTAAAAAGTTTGTGACTGCAACCCTAAATGTTTTATCACCTGTCAGACATTTCAATGATAATAAAAAGTAACATCCTTTAAATTAATTAGTCATGATTAGGACTTCAAGCCCACAGGCCACTTCATTATGCAAAAATTATAAGTTAGTTATTTAAATTACCATTAAATTGATTCTTATGTTAATTGATATCTCACTTATAACCCCTGTTTTTAATTTCTATAGGATCTTATTAAGGTTTAATATAAGTAACTAAAATGTTTTAAGCAATTGTTCAAATAAAGATAATATACTGAAAAAATTATGATAAATACATTTCTCTGCTTCCAATTTATGTTACAAATATAAATTACTTTAATAAAATATATCAGACATCACTCATGCAGCCCTATTAGTATGCAAATTGTTGTGATTTTCTCCTCTATCCTGCCATTCAGCATAAGAAGAAAGTTTCTTCTTCTACACATGCGCAGCAGAGATTTTCTGAGATATGCAATGATTTGCACAGAGCATTGAAAGGCAGAACTCTGGTCATGGAATACAATCAAACCAGTAATGCAGAATGCTAATAGTGGAGATGGGTATAAAAATTCATCTAAGTCACATGTTAATGCTTAGACAGGATGCACATCTTGGATTTACAAGGGCTGTTTGCCTTGCTTATGGCAAAGGACCAAAATTCTTGAAAAATATGTAATTTGTTCCTCAAGTTAGGGTCTGCCCACACAATAGCAGAACAGACTTACTTGTTTCTCCAAATGTTTTCACTTTCTTAGTATATAACTAAGCCATAATTAAGCCATATTTAAGTTAGGTGAACTCAGTTTAATGACCTTGACCTTTTGGTTTCTGATATTTGTAATGAAATCTCAACTGCCAGTGAGTTTCTGTCCCTGATTAATAGGTTTCTGAATAATTTAATACACATCAGAAATAGAGATATAGGGTTATATCCTAGCAGTGTTGTTGGCAATGGCTGTGCTGTCAGTGATTCAACGTGAGACAGTATTTCTCTCTTGGTCCTTCCTAGAGTTCAGAGGCCCTGTGATGAACAGTAAAGGATAGATCTAAAAAGAGATAAAAGAACATTCTTTATGTCCCAAATAGCCTCAGAGTTATTGTGCATACCACCATTGCCTTCAAATTTCATTCTTGCTCCCAGGAATGCAAGAGATGCTCTTAGTGTTGTGCTATTAAAAATACTGCTCTGGTAGACTGTGGCACATCTCACAATATATCAGGCACATTAATTTGAAAAATCATCACAATGAAAAAAGGTCCTAGGACCCCCAGCTGCCAGGTAGGGCCCTGGAACATCTTGGCCCCAGAGCCAACCGTTCTATGCCACAGAGATGTCTGACCCCCTCTGAAGGAAGCCAGTCCTGTGAGAGCAAACACTTGGCCAGGTATCTGGGACTCCATCATGGAGTATACAGAAATAGCCATATGTTTAAATACCTTCTCTGAAACAAGAAGTGCAGCTTTGATACCAGCCTGTGCTTTAAACACTTGAAACTTCATCTGCCAAGGGTGTGCATAGATAATTAAAGCTTCTAAATACACCTGAGACGATAAAAACACTAAATATATCTAAACTCTTGATATTTTCAACTTGACTTACAGATGATACACTTTATCCCTCACACTGTAGCTGCAAGAAGTTAGTACCCAAAGACTGCTGGATCCAAAATCCTCTGAAACACCACTAGATAATGTAATCCATGCTAATGGGTAACAACATCTCTCAGCTGACAATGCCCTATCTGGATTATTTATTCTCAACAGACATCTTTTATTGATGGAATTGCCACCTGACATGGCTGTAGCAGAAGAAAACCAAAATAATATTTTCCTCTAAACTACTAAATAGTGGTTTTCAGGCACAAAGCAAGTCATGCTTCAGATGGTATCAAGGGTCAGATATTTAACTGTTCAGCAACACCTTTCAGATTTCCCATTAGTCTGTTAATGACAGAGAAAAAAAATCTTAAATTAACCTTACCAAAGTATCTGTTTTAACTAGATTGGCTTAGATCACATTGAACTGTTGTGTGTTAATGGCTTTTTCTTGACAAATGAAATGTGAATAAATGAATTAATATCACAGTAAGTAACAGGGGTTATTGGAAGAACAGATCTGTAAAGGGTCCGTAAAGTAACGGTTTTAACAGACAAGACTCAATCTCCATTATCATAGTGGGATAATCCCTGAAAAAATGTTCACTTTTTAACTTTATGTTTCTTTATTTTATATTAGTTGTTATTTGTTATTTTTTGTATTCCTAGTCTAAGAATACACTGTAAATTATAGTGGCACCCAGTGGCATCACAATAATAGACTGTATAATTACTTGCATTATGAACTCTCATTTCTGACTTTTAAAGCTCAATAATAAAAAAAAAAAAAAATATATATATATATACTGTAGTCTGAAACTTGGCATCCAGAGCTTCAAGGATTTAGCTTGGGAGTGATGTGAGGTTTAAAAATAAATTTTCAAAGATAGTGGTTCAGCTCTTTGGGGTTTTTCTATTGGGGTTTATTTTAGTATTTGTGTAACTTGGAAAGTGTTGCAGTGTAAGCAGGAAAATTTGGCAAGATATTAGTTCATAATATAGTTTAATTGCTTTTGGCATTATATATATATATTTTAAGTAGCCAAGAGTTTTGAGTTTGAAAAAAGTGCTCGACACAGGTGTATCCCTGTGGATTCTGTTTTAGCATAATCTGTCATAAAACATTTATTCTGTAAAACACACTTTCAAGTATCTATTGCTTAAACATGCCCAAAATTTTCTAAATGTATTCCCATATATTCTTAACTGGAAATGAGACATCTATCGGATTTTGCAGGTATGGCAAGTGCAAATCAATCTACAAAAAATTATGGTGAGACTATTGCTAGTTTAGCCTTTATCTTCAAAATGCAAATAGATTAACATAAATTCTTAACATCAACATAGTGCATTTCAAGCTAGATATCAAACTTTTTATTAGGGAAGGTTTCACCATCCTTATTTTATGAGTGGGCAAATATTATAGAAATAAAACCCAAGCTGCTGGCCAGTGTCATACCAGGAGAATGAAGAGATTACTTCAGTGTGATAGCTTTGATGGTAACATGGCCTTGGACAATAGAGTGCATGCATTTAAACTGGAAAACAACTCTTACAAGTTTAACTGAAAATAAGGTAGAACAGCCAAGTCTTTTTTTTTGTCCCTTGAAAATCATATATATGCTTCTTTAGATCATGGGGTAGAGTTGCTATTTCAAAAGAAGCCTTGTTATTAGACCTGAATAGAATCAGAATTTCCCAGGTTGGAAGGGACCTCGGAAGATCATTTGGTCTAACCTAAAGAACCTAGATGAGATTATCTAGAACCCTGTCTAGTTGCATCTTGAAAACCACCAGTGACGGGTACTCTACCATGTTCCTGGGGATGTTCCAGTGAATGATTGTTCTTACTGTAAAAAAACTTCTTTCTTATGTCATCCCCTGTTGCCCCTTGTCTTCTCTGTGTGACTTCCTGTGAAGAGAGAACCTTTGTCCTCTGTAGCTGTCCTTTAAGTACTGGCATACTGTGATGAAGTCCCACCCTGAGATTTCTTCAAGGAGAAAAGGCCTAATTCTTTCAGTTTTTCCTCATAGTGCAGGTTCTTCAGCTCTTTGATCACCTCCGTGGTCGTCTTTTGGACTCTCTCCAGTCTGTCTGTGTCTTGTATTGCCAGGATCAGAACTGGATACAGTACTCCAGGTGCAGTCTGATAAGTGCTGAGCAGGGTGGGATGATCATGTCTCTGTCTCTGCTAGTAAAGCTCCTGTGGATGCAAACCAGGATCCAATTTGCCTTTATTGCTGCAGTGGTGCACTGCTGACTCATGTTCAACTGGTTGTCTACTGGGACCCCCATGTCCCTATCAGCAAGGCAGCTTCCCAGACACACAGATCCTAACCTTTAGAAATTTGCACTTGTATTTTTTAAACTTAATACTGTTCTTGATAGCCTAATCTTCCAGCCTTTCCAGGTCTCTCTGTAAGATGGCTCTCCCTTCTGACATGTTCAGCTCACCACCCAATTTGGTGTCATCAGCAAAACTGATGAGGGTGTTTTCCATCCCATCATCCAGATCATTTATGAAAATGTTAAACAGCGTGGGGTCCAGTATTGATCCTCAGAGGACCCCACTTGTGACAGGATGCCAGCCTAAGTAAAAAAAAACATTACCATCCTCTGAATGTGACCTGTTAGCCAATTTCCTACCCATCTTGCAGATCACCCACACAATTTATATCTTGCCAATTTTTCCAGAAGAAGGCTGTGGAAAACAGTATCAACAGCTTTGCTGAAGTCCAGTGAAGCTCCAAGAGAAATTCAAAGAACCATTACTAAGATCTTGTTGCCAGGAGGGAGATGCAGTTCCTAGAAAATATATTTTCTTCAATACTGAGATAGAACGAGAAGGACATGCTGTTCAAGGGTCATTTTCCCCCATACCACTCCCCTGCTCCCCTTTGACTCATCTGTGCTACTGTATATATATCTATATACAGAAAGGGATAAAAATTCTGCTGTCTTTACAAAGACTGATCTTGCTCACATGCCTGGATTAGTGGGCCCAACCCCTGAGATTAATGTAGGCAGTTGGGGATATAATACATTAGATACTTTCAAAATATTGTTCCTCCCACCTTTATACTGTTCGGTATGGAATTTTTTTTTTTTTTTTTTCTCTGTCTGCTTAGTTAGTCATGGCATTACCTACTTACTGTTAACCAAAGTTTATCTTAGAAAGTTCTCTAGTGAAGCTATTCAGTCCATGGTGGAAAAGATTTCCTCATGAATCCACATTGAAATGGTTTAGGAGAAGGTGTCTTTTAAAGAAACAGTGGCATAGAGTTGAGTTTCTAATATCTAATGAACAAATGAGTGGAGTTAGTGGCAGTCCTCTTCAGCTGGGAACAATTTACAAATGACTTCATGGTGCAGACAACAGTTCCCAAATAAATTGGGTTGTGGCTTAATTAAACAGCATTCTTTGCTTCTTTTTCCCATTTACCTGAAACAGCCATAACTAGGATTAACTGTTGTGTGAGAACATAAAATAGAGAGGCAGTCTCTAGAATTGCAGACCCTAAAGCTTTGTAGGGATTTAAAGATTACAATCAACACTTTGACCTGGCAGTAGATGGGTAGTGGAGGAAAAGTATGGACTATGAGTACGGTGTACCATTCTGATAAAATGAACCATAACATTCAATACTAGATAAAGCTTCCATGGACATTGGCCTCCCAATGTTATGCTCTGTGTCAGCTCCACTCTTTGAAGACATTAACACTGTAACATTTCCTCAGCATCTGATATCTGGGCAATTTAGTTAAATAACACAACTTCAACTATCATCTCTGTGCTGATGAATCATATACATATATCTCTAATGCTCTGTCCTGAAATAGATCTTTGTGTTGAAAAGCTAAACTTTTATATCTCTTCATGGATGCTGCTTTCGACTCGAGCGCAACATGACTAAGAAACAGCTCTTTCCTTTCTGTCCTGGACTTTTCTCTGTTGCTATGAGCAGCAGCATCATTCTGCCTGCTACTCACACCACTAACATAGACATAATCTTTGCCTCAGATTTTTGGTTTTCATGCCCTAGCCATGGCTCAGTTTTACAAATAGCATAGTATCTCTAAAAAACAACAGATGGTGCAGGGAACTCAAGAAAATAATGAGATAATATTGGTCTTTGTAACAGCTATTTTATAGATCATTGCAGGAATGGCAGGTTTTCAAGAGAATCCTCCCTATACAAATCTTCAGTGATTCTCTACCCTTTATCACCTCAGAAAAGGCCCTACTTGTCTTCATGTACAAGGCCCAACCTGTCTTGTCCCGTCTCATGGAGTATCCAAAGGCTCATGTTTACTCCCAGTAGGCCAGCTTTTAATTTTTTGTTCTTTCTTCTATGCTGCCTCTCATTATTAAGAGAAGATGACACTGAATGGCTCTGAAGTTACTCATATTCTTCCTTTTGTCTCCCGAACATTTTCTTTGTGACACAGTTTTCCTTTCGCTCTGTTTTGTGCAGTTGCAAGTACAATGCGGTCCTGATCCAAAGGTAGAACTGCCAGATGCTATATTATTATTGTTCTCAGTATCAATGTCTCCTAACAGCATCTGAAGTCTCCTTTCATGGCTGTGACAAAGCATGCAGGCAGGCATATAGATGAGGAAGAAGCCCTCTGCCCCTCGCGATGGAGTCAGGCCAGGGCTGCTGAGAATTCACGCCCTTCCAAAATTGCGCATCAGAAAAGAAGCTATGATTTCTGTCCCTGAAGGCAATTGTGCTGAGGTTAAAAGAGAATAGCTGAAATCTTTTACTGCACCATTATTTCCAACAACACCTCTCTTTCCATAGCTGAAGTCTTTTACTGGACCATTATTTCCAACAACACCTCCTTTCCCCTTCTCCCCAAAATACATTTTGATTTACATTTTCCAGGTTTTGTTGAAAGACTGGAAACTCTTAACATTTTTCACTTATTGGGGGGGGGGGGGGGGGAGGGGGTGTGTTTGCATGTAAGGATTTTCAGGGGTATGAAAAATACTTTAAAAATATTTAATTTAATCTTTTACTCTGAATCCAAAAGCAAAGGTGATGTGTGGTAAACTAGGATCTGCATGGAGGAACTCTGTGTACCATGGAAAAGGTGGCTGCTCAGGGTAGGCGATGGGAGCCTTTGAACTCCAAGTCTATTGGAGATGCCCTAGCTCAATCAGGAATTAATTCAGAGAAGTCCTGTGGCCTGCATTATGCAGGAGGTCAGACTAGAGGGTCACAATCATCTCTTCCAGCATAATAATCCATGAATCTGTAAGAGCTACCATCTTTTATGGTTCATTTCTTCTAAATGCCAATGTTTATTTATAGCTGAAACATTCTTTGTCTTAACAGATATAGCTGGTAGGATAAGTTAATGCTAACACTTTTGCTCAAATGGTTTAATACTTTTTTCATTTTAAAAATAAAAAAATGCGTCACAGATAAGGTGATGAAAACTTATTTCAGATGTCATTCTGAAAGAAACTAACTTACTTCTCTTCTACTGGATCTTTTTCCTAGCCTAGGAGTTGTCTTTTTTTTTTTTTTTTTTTAATATTTTAACTGAGTCTAGGAGAGGTTCTTGAGCTTTTGCATAGGGTCAGACTACAAGAACTTTGATTTCATTATAAGCAGAACTTTAAATACATCTGTCACAGAGCTCTGTATTTTTGGCAGTTATAGGCCACCTTTATTCTGTGTAATGATGAAGGTTTGATTTTGTTTGATTTTTCTTTTTTAGCCAGATGAACAGTGCATCTTTCTTTAATTGTGATCCTCATCAACCATTTGGCCCAGTAATAGTATGCAAATTGTACTCTTCAAAAATTAATGTTAACATTTATTAAATAATGCATTATACAATAAGTTAATTTGAAATTCTAAGTTGAACTCCCTACTCATAAGAGAGGGATTTTTTTCCCCCGTGTCATCTTTATAAAATATCTTTATAAGTCTTTCTAAATACCTTGAATTCTTGGGTTTTAACAAACTGATCTCTATTGAGGCTATTGATAAGAAGACCTTCTCTCTGTCCCAGAGTTTTGAGATCTTCTATTCCTTGATATCTTCTATTTTCACATAATTATTAATATTTTATTAATTTGAACATTTTTTGAGAAAAGTATCAATTAAATGCAACCATTTGGTAAACATGTAATAGCTAAGAACACATACAGTGACATCTTCTGCAAAAAGTAATTTTGCACCATTATAAACATGCCCAGCCACTACTTTACCTGGACATAGTATCACACTTGAGGACATATTGCAACATGTGGATGGGTGAATACGTGGAGGATTTTTATATATATATGTGTATATATATATAAACCTGGCTTGTTTTACAGTTATGATTTTAAGGAAATTGGAATTGGATCCTAAAAGCAGACCACAATTTATACTATACGTGCCTTTATTTAGTTTGACAAAAACAAGTGCAGATTTCCACATTTGCCTGTATTTAACCATTCTGAATGCCCCTTTGAATATGCCTTTTTCTGAGTCCTGCTTAGGGCTTTTCTTTATTCTGTTTAATGCATGCATCGGTCCGTCACTTTCCACTCATTCATTCACTGGCTGTGACAGGCAGGTGCCGAAACACAGGCTGGTAAAATAACTGAGTAGAAATAAATACAGCAAAAGGTAATAAGGTCTGTTCGTAAGAGAGGATCTTTGCAAACACAAATCAAACAAGGTAACAAAACCATCCCTCGCCTGGTGATGATCAGCAAAGCCCCGAGCTAGCGAGCAAGTGGGTGAGTGCAAGCTCTGCTCTCCTTCCCCATCTCAGCCTCCTCCTGCAACACCTGCTCGCTCACCAGAGCCAGGCAGGATTGCTTAACCTCTTGTGCTCCTGCCACATGGGGAGAGCAACTGAAAAGTCAGTGTTTGGGGGGGAATGCATAAAAAAAAAAAATCCCTTTGGTATAATATTGCCACTAGTGTGTGTGGAGGTGCATTTTCAGTGGAGTCAGGAGTTTAGGTTACTTTTTGCTTCCTGCATCTTAAGAATGTCTTCCTCTTTGTGTTTCAGAGGAAGGCAGACCTTCAGAACAGGCTGTCTTTAAGCAATGGTTTTCTAGTTGTGTCTACGGTTTTCTTGAGTGGCAACTTTGCCAAGCAGACAATCAGAAGTGTCAGTGTGTGCAGGTAATTGCCTTAACTGGGAGCAGAATAACAGTGTGTAAGGTGGTGGTTACTTAAAGAAAAAAAAATTCGCCCTTAAGTACATGGCAGCCCAAACCACATACAGACTGGTTTCACCCCTCTTCCTTCATACAGCCTAGCCAGGCTGACATAATGGTACAGCTAAGGGGTATAACCAGGAATGTGGCGATGTGAGCTAAAGTTTTGCTTCTGATTTTTGTTGAGGACTTGCTCCATTCAGTGCATCAGGAAGCAGGTGCTGGCTGTTTGGGCTGCAGTTGGATGTGCCATTAGACATCTCACTCCCTTGCATGCCACTGCTTCCAGAAACTGAGGAGCCTTATCCACTTTTTAAACCCAATGTGCTTCTCAGATGGGGAGGCGCTTTTGTCTTTTTGTTTCTTTTGTCTAGAGATCACTTTAACAGTCCAAAATGAAACTACTTTATGAGTGGAAAAATGTGATCTATTTGAGTATGATGGGCTCCTACGTGAGCACAAATGATTTGGCAAATTTTGAAAAGAGAACATGTGGCCTGAATAATCAACAAGAGGAATTCACAAAGGTTTGGCTTGGCTTGCTTCATTTTTTTCTCTGATTTGTCTGTTCTTATAACTGCCACCTGTTCTTTTGTTTTCCTGTAGATCTGCAGTTTTTTAAAACTAGAAGAGACATAATGATAATTTAACTTGACTTTCTGCATGAAATAGAAGCTATAATTTCATCCACTGCTTCCAATGCTTTTGCGATAAAGCGTAGCCTTTAGAAAGACATCAAGTGTAGCATTCCAGGGACTATCTATCACCGCCCTAGGTAAAAATTCTTATAGTTAATTATTTCCAGTGTTTAGAACATTATATCAATTCTACCTGGAATTTGTCTGGTTTTGCCTGCCATTTATTGAATTTGTCCACTCTTTGACTGAAGGGGGAAAAGAGTCCCCTGAAAGCAGAAATCTTCTGCCTCAGCACTTCTAGGTTCTGATCAAGCTGCTTGTTTAACATTCTCTTTGACAAACTAAAGAAATAAAACTTTATACTTATCTACCATTAAGATGAGGTCTACACTGTCAGTCATTCCTGTCACCCTTTACCAAACTATTTCCAGTTCATCCAGGTTTAGTGTTCCAGTAATAGTTGCACTAAGCCTACATCACCTTAATTCTAAGATTATTCACATATATAGGTAGACAAAGAAGTCATCTGGGTACATATTATCAGACTTGTGCCAGAGTAAGAAATGTGGTTCAGCTTCAACTTCAAATTCAGTCATGCCATAGACTTCTGAATTTTTTACTCAGATGGGGGAAAACTATATCATATCACTCCAGGTTCTTACTTCTAATTACAATTTCTGTTGCAAGGTACCTGCAGTTAAACAAACTAAATTAAGCTGTGTTAGTAACAATAAACAATAGCTGAAGAAAGGTGGTTGAATCCTAAAGGGAATAAATAAAATCTGCTTCCCATAGGAAGGGAATATTTTTCAAAGATAACAGCTAAGGTAATCCAGAATGGAGATATTTGAACTTTCTTGGGCATACTGCTAGGTGAAATCATACAGGTCATGTCAGTTCTTTGGAGATTTGTTTTGAGATTCATTTTCATTTCTAATCCACTCCATGAGAGAGAGGAGGTCAAATGGATTGAAACAAATCTATGTTTCTATGAAACCATTTGCTGTGAAACTCCACCTGCTACAGAGGAAGGAATATGTTTGATTTTAATCACTTTTAATCAAATCACTTAGTCAAAACTCTCCATCTTCAAAATGAATTCTGCTGAGGGACTTTGTGAGCCCACAACACCACAGAGAAAAGTGGCAATGTAATTGGAAAATGCTTCCTACTATTTTGGCAGAGTTGTATACTGCCTTGATTTACAGTAGTCTAGACCTATTGAGTTTTGCGCAGTGCATATGTCCATGGTGTACCTTGTGAACATTATATTTCATTCTCTACTTAGTGGTAGTAAACAATTGTATACTATCAGATCTTTGGTAGCGAAACACTCAGGGTAAACTCTACTCTTCAACCCACCCATGCAACATCTATTCACACACAATTTTAACTTTATCTAATGAAGCTACTGACTTCACCTAATACTTTCTGAGTAGCAAAGAGGAGCACTTTTGGGAACTGGAACTCCTTTCTCTCGATTCAGAGAGATAGCACATAGCTTGCTAAGTGAGTCATTTAGGAGCCTTCTTTCCTTTTTCTTCCCCACATCTTTCCCCTTGCAACTTTCTCTACAAGTTCTGCTTGCATTAGATTTCCACTCTGTGCAGCAAGTTATAACACACTACATATGGAATCCATTTATTTCTCCGCCCACATTCACTTAGGTATTTCCATTACAGAATAATCCATCAAATAATGCATACCTCTGTATCTTTACTTATCACACACTGCATTGTTTCCTTATGGAGTATCCATCCAAAAAATTCTTTTATGTACTAGGAAGAAAGAGTGATGTTGCCAGCATTTCGTCTACTTCAGTTGTAGATTTCTGTATCTTCATTTCTGCCACGGGTTTTATTTTTCAAGTGGGGACTTCAGCAGAATTCAGACCAAAACTCAGGTGTATTCATACCATGAGCTTTTCCTGCTATTCTTGACTAATATTTTCTTATGTATTTCTAAAATAGACTTTTATTTCTAGGGATGCTTTCTTTCTTTCTTTCTTTCTTTCTTTCTTTCTTTCTTTCTTTCTTTGAGGAAAGTTGCTTGACTATTAAGATTTAAAAATCAGAAGTATCTCTGGTTTTATAAGTCAGCTTCAAAATTACTGTGTTTTTCCATGAAGCTCAATGCTACTCTTTGTGCATGTGTGGCTTAATATATGCCAGCATTGTTTGTCTTCTGTTACATGTTATAAGATTCTTTCGGTCTGGTAAGGAAGACCATAGACTGAGCATACACAATTTTGGTTTTAAATGTTGGACATATGCAGTGCCATCTTTTTCTATAGTGTAGCAGTAAATTCTTCCTATCACACTGAGAGGTAAGCATGTTCTGTTTGTTTCTTTTTTAAAAAGGTTTAATAAAATGTAAATAAGAATGTTTCTTAGACTACACTATGTGTAGTACACACTTTCTATTTCTATAGCATACAGTATATAATTAATAATGTGATTACTCTAGATATACTATAGGACTTCTCAATATGAATGTGAATTATGTCCATGCAACAGTTTTCTATATCTACCTTTTATTATGTGTCACAATTTGCTTTATTTTCCTCGGGGCACAGCTTGAGCTCAGTTGCCACCTCTGATTTTTGTGTGGATAATAAAATATTTATAGTATTAAAAATTAAGTGCTGAGACAGTGATTAGTGAAGTATGAATGAGCAACTGAATAGATAAGGGCATGACATTTTGCACATGCATTACCACATATTGAATTTAGGCACACAAAATCCCAATTTGTGTGTATGTACATGCTTGTGATTCCAATTCAGCAATTATTTTCTCCTTACCTGTGGCATTCCTCCTGCAGTTTTACCTGGCCACTTCATTCTTCTATTCGGAAGAAATTTAACCACTGTAGCTCTGCTGTTCAGGATGCAGCTGGGGCCCTATTCAGGAAGACTAGGATTTTTGTAAATCTCCATTCAAATTACAATGTGATTGACTTGATTCAGTTGACCTCCCTGGGTAAATAACAGCATTCCTTGCAATTTTCTGTGTGCTTCCTTTTAGGTGGGCAATACCTTAAAAGCCAAAGTGCTCTTTTCCCTATACAGACCCTGGGGAGACTGTGACACTCCAGAAGTGCTTCTCCCCAAGTTCCTTTGCTGAAATACTTTCTGCCCTTGCCATGTCCTATATTGCACTCCTACTTCTAGTGGATGCCTTTAACTGTAGACCATTTCTGTGTCATTGCACTTACACCTTTTGGAGAAAATTCAGGTCAGAAGTGCAATGTTAAGGTAAACAAACCTTTAGAGCCAGTCGCTGTTATCAATGAGATTTTAGGATGTGACCCTACTTTCCATGTCTGATTCATTCTAGGCATAGTATTTGATTGAGTTCTTGCCTGCTTGCCTTGTTTGATTCAGATCTGTCTATTTTAAAGGGCCTATAAAAGCAGACATTACATAACAAATCATATCAGAGAAGTGTAAGCTTTCTCAGTCCCAAAAGATATTAGATGCAGACTTATTTTTACCATGAAGTACCCCACTTTACATTATCATTGATCACAGTAAGCAACTTATATGCCTGCACAGTGGCCTTAAGAATATAACCAGATTCTAGGATAATTCATTAATCTGTTCAGTATTTTTGAATAGAAAGTCAATTTCTTAATGTTATGTCCTTGAAAATTATTTTTTTTCTTTGTCAACAAGTTTCTTCTATGACAAACTGTGTCTTAATAATTCAAAGTAATTACAGTTAAACCTACTACACTATGAATCTCTGAAAGTAGT
Organism: Athene noctua; assembly: GCF_965140245.1. Lineage (NCBI taxonomy): Eukaryota > Metazoa > Chordata > Aves > Strigiformes > Strigidae > Athene > Athene noctua. Next base: position 22,104,409 of record NC_134038.1, on the reverse strand, counting down.
AGGTAATTCAGCCAAAAAATTGATGGCATGATACTGACCTAAAGGACTTGTACATTTGTATGTTCCTTTAAAACTAAAATGGTAGTACTCTGAAGTATCCCAGCTATTGCTGTGCATGATTCCTCTGCTAGTATCCTCTTTTCACAGTGCTTAAAATCATTGTTTCATCCTCCCCAGAAGTAATGCCGACATTCCTGTGGCATATATATGTCATATAGTAAACTAGCTGTTAGCAACATGACTAGCTGAAGCCGGATTTATTTTCCTAACCAAGTTGAGAAGATTTGGAATGGTGAAGCAGCATTGATCAGACTGTGTTTTACCACTGAATATCTAATTTAATATTAGTAAAACTTGATGAACAATTCAAGAGTTTAAGGTCACATTATTAACAGAAAACATCAATCCTTTGGATAATTCAATTAAAAAACATCAATAAAAATCTAATTTCAAAAGTCGCTAGTATACCAATATACCATATCCGACAGACAGAAACTGCTCAGCCACCACTGAATCATTGCCTGTTTTAATAAGTATTCAGAAATTATACTGAGACTTCAAAAGAAATTGTAAGGAATTGTTAGCAGGTTTATTAATGTTTTATGTTTTATTAAAAGTTTGGGTGTACATTTCACAATGAGCAACATCAAAAATCAGAATTTCTGCCTGTAATTTTGCTTCCTCCTGTCTTTCTGCCTTTGGGATTCGCTCTTTTCCTTTCATCAGCTGCCATTTTCAGCAGCATGCAGTAATTTCATGGCTCATTGCAAGCGCTGAAAACCTTTGAAACCACAAATGCTAACCTACCTGGCCTGCAGCCATTTAGGAAGAGATTAATTTAGCAAACAGAAGCAAAACACTTTCTACTTCTAGCCTGTGCATAATTTCACTTCTATCTATATTTATTTTACAGTGAGCAGCGTAATGACAATTTCAGTAATTGCAACTCTGTAAAAATTTGCCTACCTAGCTTATCTCACTATCACAAGACTGTGAGTCAGTCAGATTAGAAAAAGTACAGCATGTGAAACTGCATTGGTTGCCTTCCAAAAAATATGTGCCTTATATAAAACTTAAGTGATGCTTTGCACTTATTTGTATACTTATCTACAGGACAATAGATTCTCCATGATGTTTGCTTGAGATGTGTGTGCCTTTTTAATGCACTGTGATTTATGGGTGCTTTTCCCATACAAAAAGATCAGCAATGCTAGTAGGCTGCAAGTGCCAGCCCATTTCTGCAGACTTAGTTACAAATGGCTGTTATGGTGCTGTCAAGCGATTTGAACAGAACTGAAAGTCCATCTGGGGCAAATCTAAGCTATCATGCTTGGAATGAATTCAAATTCAAAATTAGCCTACAAACTGTTAGTTGAAAAAAAGTTCAAAATGTTTTATTGTTTCTAATTTAACTCAAAGATCGAATTCTCTAAGTAAATACACAAACTTTTCTTCTAATCCATTTTTTGTTCCATTTGACTAGCATATTCAGAACAAGATATGTAATGCCAAGCTTATAAATGTTTATTTATACAGTAAAACAGAAATGGCTTGTTTTCCTGTTCCCCTGTGATTTCTCTCAGTGCTGAGAATCCCACTTCTTACCAAGTTCATTGACCACTGAGGTTTCTATGTTTAGCCTCTGACAAATGTAAAGGTTACAATAATTGAACCCCAAACCTTTGTTGTCGTGTGCTGTGTAAAGAAAGGAAGCAACAAAGAGTTGTTGTAGTGGCATTTTCAGATACACAGGAGGAAAAAGATTTCTCTACAATAGCCTTGATAGCCAGCATGATGGCCTCAGGTACAAGGAATCCCTAAGGTATCTCATAGCTCCTGATTTCTATATTGGTATCCTGGCGCGGGTAGCAAGGCAATCTGGTGCCGCTTTCTGGCAGTCGTTGCCCCAGGTCCGAGCTGGTTGGAAGGGATTTTAGCGACCTTGAGTGACCTTGTAGATGGCAGTCACTGGGTAATGATTTCATCTGCAGAATTATGCAGTGGTACTTCCCCCCATGAGTGGCTGCAAGAAGATTGCTGCCAATGACATGGAGGGAAAGAGTCAAAGGGAGAGAGGGGGTCCTCGGTGTTGGAGATAAAATGCTTAAAAGTGCACAGCTTTCCAACTTTTTACATGAGAGTAGTGAAAGAGCAATTGAATATCATTGTTAGCTTGCTTCACTGTGATTCAGATACTTTTATATCAGCAAAAGGAAAGTGTACAGCATTAAACTTGTTTATGCAGTGTTTTTATAATAGCTAATTCATTTAAGCATACAGATACACAGACGGCAGTGGGATGACTGGCCAACCCACACAGATGTACACCTCCAATCTGGCATCCCATAACATTCATAAAATATGTCAACACAGCCTGGATTCCTTCCATAGTTTATGTTAAACTATTGGTGTTCATACCATACAAGCAAAATATTTCATGTTGTTAAAATTTGTGCCCCTAGTAAATAAATATAAAAACTAAACACATTCCCTCTAAATGCACAAGCCATGCACAGCAATATGTACTGTTTGTACTTCTAGTAACATTGGAGAAATTAACATTTGTAGAGCTGTTTATCATGCAGGCAAGTGATAATATGGAGGCTCCTGTGTTTTATTACTATTCTACTTTTAGCTGTGATGTCCCTTGTACAGCACCCTCTCTAGATTCCCAATACATGGGACTACATGTCAGAGCAAGCAGTGAAGAAAAGGATCTGGGGAGGGACATGGCAATGTGCAGGAAGTCCCATGGCCTAGGAATGCCCCCTCCTCCCGCCCCCATATTGCCACCCCATAGCCTTGTATCGCCCCTTTCGCTCACCCCCAAGCCTGTTACAGGCACAGGCGGTTGACATCAAGCAGCTTTGTTTGGCATGGAGTGTCCTTCAGCAGTGGGAAGGCAGCAGCTCTGATGAATATGACTAACTGCACATGCTCTAGTGCAGGATAAAGGCCAAGAATGAGTCTGGTGTTCAGGGTGTAGGAATAAAAGCTCAATCCTATTTTTAGACCTGAATTCACGCAGAATATACCCTATATTCACAGACGGAGTCCTCATGATCCACTAAGCACTTGAGCAGTCTTTGCACAACGCTGCTATGGTGCTGGTTCCCCTGAATAAGACAGCAGAGTTATCCCACCTCCCCTCAGCAGCGTTAGCCCACCCCCACTTTGCAAAAGACAGTGATGGTCTCAGCAGCTGCAGACAGCCAAGATACCCAGCTTCTCTTTGGGTAGGACAGCAGATACTTCCCTTTCTGAAAAGAAGAAACAGGAAAGATTGTTGCAGAATAATAATCAGTAGCTTCTGCTGGTGGCCTTTGACAACTTGGTACTTACCCAGTTTGGGTTTTTGACTTGTTCAGAGGATATCTTTTTCAGACATGATGATTTGAACTTCCCCAAGTATGACTGCTTAAAATGTTGCAGCTCCATACACCTCTGAAATTTATCTATTGCTGTTCAATGGTGAAATATTATTTTTACATGTAGATTATTAAATTATGTCACTAATAAATTATGTCACTAATATCTTACCATGTAAAGTAAAATAGATTAGTGTAGTACTGTGAAACACTATAGTATATTAATGTATAGTGAAATAGATCTGTTGGCGTTATGTTTAATGAATAATATTCCCCATTAACACACACGTCCGCATTTCAGTAATTCCAGATCTATGACACAGACCAATCAAGGAAATGCGTGGTAAACAAGCTATAATTTTGCTTGGGCTGTGCAACATAAAATACTTAGTAAAATTAGTGAGTGCTGTATATGGAGGCACTGTAGGATTAAGCAGATATTCAGGTGTACCCTCACCTTTGCTTGCTTAACAAGCATGCCCATCACAATAAGGGAATAGTGTGGAGGGAAGAAAGCAATACTTGATCTTTATTACACAAATGCAAAAATACACTGCTGTTAAACATGTAGAATTCAGTAAAAGCACATGCTGTTTGGAGAGGATTGAATTATCTTCAAGCACTGCTATCTAATTAAATATGTATATATTTCTAGGGCCTGAGCTCTGGAAAGTATTCCTATTCAAGAGAGTGCTTAAGCATATGCTTAACCACAGAATGGGGACTTGGAGGAGGTATTAGTATGTGTACTCAAAAAGTACACTTAACATGAACAAAAGAACTTGTTTCACAATCAAGACTGATGACAGTTTGCTATAGGTTAATCAATTGCCTTGTTTCAATACTCCATTTGAAGTTTGTTTTGTTTTGTTTTGTTTTTTCTGTTAGATTGTGCAACACATTGTTATAAACAAGTAAATTGTTCTTTTTGATTAACAGATGGCTCCTGACGAGCCAAAAAAGTTAGTATTTTTTAAATTAAAGGAAAAATGTTTCTTGTTGAAACCTTCTATGTTCATCCAAGAGAAAATTTATTAAAACGATATTATAAACTTATGATAACCAGGATTTATAATGGAAACACTGATACAGCCATAACTATAACCATTGCGAACCATGCTGCTATTATTTACTATGGTAACATTATAAAAAACTACACTGTTTGGTCCATTATCCTTACAGTTTTCTTTTCAGTACAAATCATTATATTTATTATCTGTCTTCTTGTATAGAGGGTCATGGAAAAGGCCAATCAAAAGCAGAAGAAGCCTGCTTTTCAAAAGGAAATTGGACCTATTTCTAATTCTTCTCCTTTATCAAATACAAGGAGTGCAGAAATTTTTTTTGTGAAAAATTGTTTCATGTAAGATAAAAGTGCAGATTATTGGTGAGAAAATGACACACTTTTCCCTACATCTTGAAGATTCTTGGGAGATATTGCCAGTTTTCCTAAGAGATTTTTACCTTGCTCACAAGTGTATTTTTTTGCAGACTTAAAGCAGAAGGTGCTGGGGCTCTGAGTACTTATTTGGGAATACACTATATAATATATATAAACTATAACTATAAATAAATATACTGTAAATAATTAATCTATTGTGACTTGGATAGATGTCTTAGCAATGTAGTAAGTTAGAATGAGTATTCTACAGTTTATCGGACAAAATGGGTGTTTTTAGAAATACCCATTTCTAATTTACAGGATGAAGGAAAAAAGAACGAATTTGTGCTTATTTCTCTCTTTCATCACTTCTTTCTTTCTCTGTGTCTGGAAAAAATATGAAACTCTTGTTATTCCTGCCTCCTTGGAAATTGTCATAAACATACCTGTATTTCTATGTATTATCAGACTTATTGACAGTAATCTAGTCGATAGACCACAGTATATGTACACAGAGCCCCAGCGCCTGGCTTGCACAATGGCCTTTATAATTCTAACTATAAAATATGTGTCAGTATTTTAACTCTTTCAAACTGTGAAAGTGATGTGGTGAAAGTTAACTCTCTCCTATGGGTTGGACAAGATGTGATACATGTTCAGAAAGCCTTCAACGTAAAACATGAAAAATAGCCTTTAAATTATATTTAGGAAGTGCTCTATGACTGTTGACTTATCGCTAACCTGAGTTGAAACATCACTGTGTGTGGAACCTCTTTCTTTTTTTTTTCTGAAAGACTCAATTGACATAGACATCAGTGTAATATAGCACAATATGGTTATTCCATATTTAAATAACTTCTCACTGTGTTCTGTTTTTCTGTGGTAAGATACAATGCATTAAAAACATAGTTTGGAACTGTAGTGAGACAATATTAATACCAATGTTTTAATACTATTATCTGCATGACAACTATGCTTAATTCAGTAAATATTTCTGACATTGTAAACACGGCCAGTATAGCTGTTAATACAAAATAGGCAAATTGATTGACAAATATATTTAGAGATACAGGTCTCAGAGAGACTAAGGATCAGTTGTTTACTGATAACTGGCAGGATGCTCTGACTTGATTGCTAACAGTTAAGCTGAAGAAAAAAAGCCACTTTATGACTGTTGCTTGATGAAACAATATTCCTGGATTTTTTCATACTATGTTGCCAATTTAGGAGTATCAGCTCTGTACAAGAAAGCTGTGTCACAACTGGAAAATGATAATGCTGCACACAGCAGTGTTTCTAAAGTTGCGACACCCAAAGTGCTTTGCAGTATTTGATGACAGCTTACGACAATTAAAAATCGCTTTATTTGTTAGGAAAGTAGACCTTGAACATAAGAGTTAAACCAAATGGATTGTATTTTAAACTACCTATTGTTATCTCAGAGTATGTCAATATTACGTGGTTCAAAAGAATGGATAGGAAATGTTTATCAGTAGACAATGAAAGCAAATAGATTGTTTATGACAGTATAGGGAATACATTTCTTGGCGAGATTTTGAAGTGCAGTCAGGAGGGTCATTCTTGTGGCTGCTTTTGTTGACATTCATCATAACTGAACATCTAGATTGTAAAATATGTAGTGTTTTTGCACCAAGTGATTCTCTAGGTACAGTATATTGTGTTTGGACTTTGACGGCACAGTCACAAAAGATAGTGTGTTCAAATACAGCATATACCACTGCTGCTTCTATCTGAAATGTTTTTTGAATTGCTCAATACAATTTACAAATCACTATCAAATATTTTTAGTATACTTGGATATATTTTTTTTATCATTCATGATGTCACCTTATTTCTGACACTAAAGCCTAGAATCATATTTGAAAACAAATAAACAAAACAAAGATTTATTTTATTTTATTTTATTTTAAAATACCGTACACCATAGGCTAATGTTTATATTTCAGTTTGAGTGTATTCACATATTCTTGGACAGATTTTGCTAAAATATTGTCTTAATGCATTAATTTCACTGCATCACAGGCAAGGTAAAATCATGTAGTGAATGTGATCAAGGAATATTGCTGTTGTGAGGATTATAGGAATACAGTTAGTTTCATAAAAATATTGCATTTCATATCACCCCATTTTGCATGTTAATGTCTCGTTAGTAGGATAGGGAATTCCAGTTTTTACAAGGTCTATAAAAATTGCTGAACAATAGGCAATGAAAGGAAGCCTGGAGAAGCAAAAGCCTCATCACCACACAGACCCTTTATATGATATTTCAACAATGCACCAGAATCTTTACAACTAGTCACCAAAAATAATAGTCTCAATGTGTGTAATCATTGCAGATAGTACAGCACATTTTATTTATTACTGAAGTTATTAATGGTATTGTATTTTTAAGACTTACGAATGACATTTCCTTTATTTACTACAACTTACATGGCTGTTCCACTACCCCGAGCTTGCCCTAAGCTTTGCCCCGCTCATGATATCTATCTTTTTTCATTTTAAGTAGTCACTCCTACTCCTGTTTCAGAACAGGCTGGCATTGTTCAACTGCTCAGTTGCTGAGCCCTGCATCTAGCAGTGGTAGCACAGACCAGCACAGCCTCCCACCGTGCCTTGTCCTTCTGCAAAATGAACGTGCACAGACGTGTAACCATATGCAAGATTTGGTCCAGTTAGAGCACATGTATTTCATTGTTCCTTGTATAGGTTTATCACTGGTTGAAAGTGGATATAAAAGAAGGGCTGTTCTGATTTGGCATCATCTCATATGTACTTCACACTCACCGGTGTGAGTTCACAGCTGGTTCAGAGCAAAACAAATTCAGGCATTATCAGTACAGATACATTTTTTACAGAACAAAGTATTGTCAGCATGCCACACTCTCCATGTTTGATTAATGTGCACATTCAATACAAATCAGGGTGGACCTTCCAAAGAGCTCAATTCATGTAATTGAGGCCAAATTTTAGGAACTGCTGATTGGTGAGGTGATTTTAAAAATGTGGCACTTTACAGAGTAATCGATGCTTTGCTGCGTTAACATCATGCAAGGTGTCAGAGATCTTTTTGTGCAGATACATTGTCTGAATGTGCAGTCTTAAGATGTGCATGGGTGGCAGGGGCATTGTCATTGCTCCCGTATGTGTTTTAATAACAACAATGTACTACTGGAATGTCACCGCAACCCTGAGAAGCAGACAGTCAGTAAGACACTCATCTGAAAGACTGGAAAAACTTGAAGTAAGAACCCAGTTGTGATAGAAGAAGAGTAAATATCTTTGATTCCTGATTTGCTGTCCAAAATTCAGAGGGGAAATATGAGTTCATCCACTCAGATACTTAAGTGATATTAATGGAGTCCAAGAAATTGCAACTAACAGGATAAGGAAGAAGAAGGAAGCTGGAGGTTCATGATAGGACAGGGAAACTATGCTAACGGAACAGTTACATAAGGGGAACCGTAAGTTATAAAACCAGAGGCTTATTTCATACACACTTCTCTTTTTGGCCTTGTGGTATAGCCACAACACCATGCTCCTTTTCTCTGTGTATTTGAAGTATTAGTCTTTTAAGGAAATTTACATAAATTTAAAAAGAAGTATAAAAAAGATAAATAGAAAAGCAAATTTTTAGGTGAAAATTTTCAAAACTGGAATCCAGTAAAAATATTTATGTATAAAATGCTAAACTAAGGATCGATGATAACATTAGTGTATGAGTTCAAAGTAGACTTTGAACAGTAGACAAATTCCGTCTGGATTTCCTAACTATAATATTACATTCAGATACAATAAAGAGGAAGAAATACATCTTTAAATGGGTCTAAGTATAAATAAACCCTCACTTCAATTTGGCTAAATCAGAGAAGAAAGTAGCTTTGTTCTACTACATTTCAAAGGGCATTAAAGATGCTTGCAGTTGCATGTATATGAAAACCCCACCCTCTTCACTGTTCTCAACATTGAAACCCATTATATTCACTAAAAAGAACTTGGCACTAAAATATCTGAAGATTAAAAGTATTTGGAGATGTTTAAATCATCAACCTTTACTGATATGCACTTCAAGAGAAATCACCTAACATTTAGATCAGATACCTACCATCCAATCTGAAAGAAAGCTATTAAAATTGTTCCCGCTCTCCTTTGTAAGTTTGCCAGAGTCTCACATGGTATGGTGCATCATGTTGGCATACAGCATGATGCTGCATAAACAACAGGACTGCATTGTACATCATCAGAAATATGTGAAAATTCATTTGGATCTGCCACCAGCTATCAATTTTGACAAGGAATGTATCTGCTCTGGCTTAATTAGAGAGGATGAAAGCAGGGCACACAGGTCAGCCTCCCCAGTGCTTGCACACCACTGGAAACTACTCTGTGGCAGTCTGCTAAAGTAGTCAGGACAGGTCAAAACCAGGTGTTTTCCCTATAAAACATTGCATTTCCCACTTGAGTAGCATTAGCCATATCTGATACACCACCCAGTAGTCACAGGTTGCAGATGTGGAGTGACTTAAAAAAATATTCAGGTTTTCTTTTCCAAGTCAGCCAGAGAAATACATTCATCTTTCCCTTTATCCAGTCTCAGAGATGGGATTTGGCTGACTTCAGTGGGATACCTCCTGACTCAAAGAGATGCAACTGAAAGCAAACTCAAACCTCTGGGAAGAGTTCTTTGGCTGTAAAACTGGTGTAATTTCATTTTCCATCAAAGATATGGCCTCCCCTGTTTTATTTTTATATATTTGTGTGGGGTAAATACATATGTAAAAATGTTTATATGAATATGCTATTATACTGATCAGGGTTATAACACTTTTCATACAGAATTACCCTGTAACTCTCATTCAAAAGAAAAAAAATCTTCTTTTCTCTCCTTGATTTACTCATTTTATCTTAAGTCTGCTTTTTGAAGGTGTTATATTTATTATAAATTTCCAAAACTGCAAGGAAAACAGATTTTTTAAAAACCTTTACATTTTTTTTGTCCTTAACTTCATGCTGTTTCCAATACAGTTGCATTTTACAAAGTAATTACACTACTACCAGCCCGCCCAGATAGTTTGTGACCTGTTCTTTCACTAGTCTAAAGGTGACTTTCATTTTCGTGTTGACTTTACTCTGTGCCCATTTGGAGGTTCATTCAGTGAAATAAAATTGCCTTGCAATTATTTCTACTTAGAGAAATATGACAGCTAGAATTTTTATGTTAATTAATCTTTGTTTTTTTATTATTGTGTGGCTGCCTATCATAAATTTCCTTGCAATCCCGTTTTAATGCATTCTATAAATTATTGTGGTTTCTTCCAGGCCCATCATGCCTTGCAAATAGTTAACTTTGCATAGATTTCTGTTGTTTGCCCTAATACCATCATATGTGTAATTCAGCGGGAATGGTTTGCATCTCTGAAAATATACATGATTAGAAAGGATACTTGTCATGAATGAGACCTTGGTCAGACTATAGTCTTGCTATAAGTATGAATGTGTGTAAAAAAATTAAAACACATTAAAAATCATAAAAAGTAATATTAAATCCAGTGCATACTGGACTGAAGGGAACAAACAAGGCATTATATTTCTTCTTGTTTTGCTGGCTCCGTGAAATTAGGAAGCCACTGTTTCCTCACCTGCATTCCCAGTTAAGGGCCATCTGTTTCCTGTTTAAATGTAGTATCTTACATGGTTTTTCCAAAACCCCTCTTGCACTAATCAACACAATCCCAATAAATAGAAGCACCAAATCTTGCTTATCTTTCTTACTCAAGGAAAGCATTTTGGTAGTTGCAACTTGAACACAGACTAGCTTTACTGCAGTGCTTTGTTTTCACTAACATTCGCTTTTGTTCTCTGCAGTTTTTAAATTTCTCATTCAGTTCTAGGCTGATTTTGCAAGCTTTCTGCAACAGTCTGAAGTTCTCTTTGTTACTGTGGATTAAGCCAATAACATGTCGATTTTGTCACTAATGCTTTTAATCTGGGTCTGGTGACATGTGTTGTACTTTAACATCCTCATGAATGTTATTATAAATTTAACACTGAGTTAAAGATAATGAGGTCAAATGTATCCTTGATGTTATACTTTGCCTTTGATGAAGGCAACAAATAATAAATGTGGCCTGCTCTCCTTATTATCATGGTTTAGATTTACAGGAAATCATTGGTGGATGGATACTCCTGGTAGGGAGAATCAATGAGCCAAATTGGTTACTTGGATTGTGGTAAGATTTACACAGAGAAATAATACCTTTTATTATATCAAATAATTACAGTATTACGATGCCGCCACAATGAATGCAGACACTATAAATATCAGGTGTCATCTTTAGAAGACATTCTTTAATAAAGTTCCATTATCATTGATATCTGAATACTTTTTTCATTTAATTTTAAATAAGAAATGTAGATTAATGAGTATATGTAAAAAAGTAAGGACCAAAAGCAGCTTATAAAAATAACCAAATGAAGTATTTAATTTCATACATACACACACATACACACAGAAGTTTTCAGAATCAGTCACTCAAATGCTCAAAAATATGGCTTGGGCAACATTGATTTGGCTCATTTTTGGTACAGCCCCTAACTGCATGGCTATCATCTAACTGTACACAAGGCCCTACCTCATCCATTGTACCTGATGGACAACCCCCTCTTAACAAGCTGTTGTTCCATATTTTGTTGCCTCCTCATTGCTCAGTGTGCTGAGACTATATTTATAGCATGCTTTTCATACCTTCACTGAAGGCAGGGTCAGTTATTTTTGGGCTCATCTCTGGTACTCGTTGCTGGCAGGATAGCTGTAATGGCAGTGGAGAGAGCCGTGCAGCTCCTGCAGTGACATAACATGGAAATATAACACCCACAAGTGCATGCCATGCAGTGCCTACTATGAACCCAGCCCTGCCAGCAGTGCATGAGTCCTTTGCCAATTTATTTTTCTCAGACAGTGGGGATTGTTCTCAATAAGTTTCATCAAGTGGGTAGTTATAGTGCTGTTATTATTTTCAGGCTAAAGCTGAAACAAATTTTGATGAAAATAGAAAGCTTGCTCTAATTTTGGATTCTCAACTAGATATATCTAGGATCTGGGGTTTTTTGGGTCTTTGTGAGTACTCTACTGCACCCCTGTACACATACAAAACCCCTTTCATTTGTGTCAGACATAAATGTTTACCACTTCTTCAAATCAAACATCCCAGTTTGAAATCAGGACCCAGGAAATAAATAAAATATAGTTATTGACAGCTTGTGGAAAGTCTGGTTTAAATGACTGCCTAACATCACTCAATAATCCTGCCACTTTATGCAATACATTTTGCTGGAGTCAACCCTTTACTCTGTAGTCCTAATGTCATTTCATGTCCGCTTTGCACAGACATCTGACCTTTCTTACTCCATTCCTAGTCTGATGAGTCACTTGGTACCACTATTTCACCCTGAGGTCTGTGCTCAAATCCCTGTCACTCCCCATTTCAGCTGCTCACGTCAAAGGTTGAATGCAGGTACTTGTGACCTCGCTGACATGCTCTCTGGAGCCTACATCCTGCAGAGCTGCAATTCTGCAGGTCACAACAAGAAATGGGACAAATTTGGTAGGAACAGAATTGATTTTCATAGTCCCAATGCAGACCTGGGATCAGCAAAGTTGCACATCAGCTCTACCCTCCTATCCTGGTGACTGTGGTATCCCAGTAGGGGAGCAGCCCATGGAGGAAAATAGGGAGGTTAAAATCTGCTTCCATAATACCACCACCTACATTGGCATATAATACCACTTAAGTGGGCTGACTTTCAATAGCAAGTCAGTCTGGGATAACAGGCAGTCCCATACAGGCTGGCTTTATCTCACCTGTAGACTACAAAGACCACTTAGTCCAAGCCATAGTCCATGCCTCAGTACAAAGAAAAGGTGAAATTCCTCACAGAACTGATACCAGTACTTTTCAGTATGAGCAAAACTGCACAGTATCCCTCACCTAGATCTTGAACAGGGCTCAATTACCTTGGCTGAAATTTTCTCAGAAACCCAGCCTAGGGCAGACATGAGGCATAGAACATTATTTTATCCCAAACAGCTGAAATTTAGCTAAGCTCTAAGTAACTGAAATCAGCAGTGTCTGACAACCTTAAATGAGAGGCCATGTTTCCAGTCCCACTTACATTGTGCTGAAAAGCTGGTGTGAATACAAAATGAAAGCTATTAAAGTGAGCTGAACAACCAGAATGTTTAGCAGCTCAGTCAGAAGAAGTGCATGGCTCAGGACGAGGAAGTTTGTGAGTCAAATAACTGAGGATAAGAAACAGAGACTGGCATAAAGGGTTAAAGCTTATACAGCTGTTTCATTCTGAGTGTATTGAACTAAGCTAATATTGTTAGATGACTTAAGTGACTTATGTTTCTATATAATAGGGTGATTTAAGAAGTTTATAGAAGCAACAAAGAATGTAAAGCAGGTTATATAAAGGCAAAAAAATAAAAATGAACATTTCTGAAAGGAACAATGTTGCTAACAGAGACAGTTTTATGGGAGAAGGAACACAGGGATCAATTTACAAGGGGGACTTAAGTATCTCAAAGCCTCCTTAGGCACCTAAGCCCAACATTTAGGTATCACTAGTATCTACTGACATTGTATCACTTTGTCTAATCCTCTGGGTACCTCAGCTTCCCTTATGCCTTAAGAAATTCCTAAATCCATATAGGCTGAAGCACCTAGGCTCATTACTTGTGCCTTAAACAATCACAGGTCCGTCAGCCTCTGCTTATGTCACCTGTGGGGCTGGATCTAGCAGGCTCAGGTAACACAGAATAAGAGAAGAGAGTGACTGCATCCACATTTTTACCTAAGAGGTTTGTTGGTTTTTTTTAAATTTAGACTGTGAAAGGCCCAGCTTTAAAAAACTCCGCTTCCTGCTGGGCCCTTAAATCACATCTTTTGGTTCCCCAGATAATGCCCTTGGCTGCGAGGTGACACGCGGTGGGAACTCCTCGGCCTATCATGTGAATCTATATGACATAATGCAATATTTATTTGGGTCAGCGAATGGATAAAGGCAAGAAAATGACTCTGTAATGTGATTTTTTTTAAAAACACTTGAATGAGATGAATATAAATAAAACCTTCTCCTTAACAGATCAGCATTCTGCTTTCATGAATGTGATTCTTCATGCCCACCCCTTCCTATTCATTCTGTAAGAGACCCCTGAGAACTGACCAAATCAGGACTGGGAACTCCATTATATGGCAGGACACTTATAACATGACAAAGTTCAACACAGCAGCAAATAAATCACCCTGTTCACTTCCCCCTTGAGATGACTTCCTTCCTTGTTTCTTGTAGCTAGATATGTGCTATGCAGGAAAGGGGGCAGGGTGACTACCTGGTGTAAATCCTTCCCTCCACCTGCAGTTTTTTTAAATTAAAGTTAACGTTTTAATAGTATATCTGAATTTGCATATTCATGAGTTGACTCTACCTGTCTCTTTTGTAGTCTTCTGAAATCAGACTGGTAAAGCTGCAGTGCATCATATTATCTAACATGGTAAATGTGCAATCTTCTTACTACAATGAGTCTTTCTGGTGAGCCTCATATAAAGACCAAACATGACACCTCAGATACTGAAAATTTAAGTGGAAAACTTTATTTGAGTAACATTCCAACAACTTCTGCTCTTGCTAAAAGGGACATTTTCTAGAAGAAACAGCTCAAACTATTAATATGTCTGTCCCTGAACTGTTTCCTATGCTGTTTTGGACCTGGAGAAGCCTCCCTCCTCATGCAGGCGAAAGACCCTAACTCTTCTCTTTAAGTTCCTCCTAAAGAATCAGAGGAAGGTTGCTAACATGTACCAGTGCATACTCACTCATCTTGCTGCTTCAAGTTATGGTCCTTCCATTTAACTCACATTAAAAATTTCAGAATAAATCAGAAGGATGTTAGGAAAAGAGGTAAACTCCAATGCAAGATTCTCTGCTTTTATGTACGTGGTGTTTCTCATCCAACTGTAGCTTATAAACAGCATGTATAATACAGTAGTCCCCAGGTTTTCACTTTTATAATTTCACAGTGGCCAAAGCACTGAAAAATACACTCACTGGCCTGTCAGTTACTATGTTCTTCCTTTGGTTTTGGTTTTGGGGGTTTTTTGTTTGTTTTTTGTTTTTGTGTTTGTTTTTTATGCCTTCTTTCTCTTTTGACCTCCTCTTTCTCATTTCCAGTTCTTTGTCTTCTTTCCAGCATTACAGTGCCTTTCTCTTCTTATTAAATTTCAGTTCTACTTTCAGTCACTATGGAACTTGTTTAGTTTTTCCTTCTTCTGTCATATTCTGGTTTTCTCTTTATAGCATTACCTCTCCTCCTTTTGCTGATCCATTATTTTCTCTAGTCATCCAAATTCTTTACTTCTTTCTCTCTGTAGAGATTCCATTACCTTTCTCTTTTTGTCTGCCTTCCACCCTCCCTTCAGTTTTTCCTTCCAACTCTTCAGACACATTTTCTTTGTTTTATTATAATCCCAGAATATTTCCTTTCTGACTTTAATGGATAAAGTTTTATTCATCGTCTAGCTTTTCTACAGGCTCAATGCTCTCTCATCTCTCCCTTTTTGACTTCCAAGTACTTAGAAGCCACAATTATCCATCCAGGAACTGGAGTAACTTAAGTTGACCAGATACTGTTGATCAGACATAGATGAGATCAACACATAAATGAAGAGGACAGCTGAACTGATCAGGAGCATACAGGTTGTCAACACAGGACTTCCCAAGAATTAAATAAGTTCACCAGTTTTGAGGGTCTCAGGAACTCTTCGGTGTTGTCTACAGCTTAAAGGGGCAGCATGAGGAGGTATGAAGAGAGGGACATGGAATAGGCAAGGAAGATGAACTAGATGTTAATTTTATATTATGTTGCTTATGCCTTTCAGGTCATTAACATTTTGGCTCTGTAGAAGCAGTTTAAGAGAGCCATTTATATTGTTAGAAACTTCTCTAAGTTGTGTTATGCAGAGCATTGTTGGCTCTGATAGGGTTATTTCTAACATGGGAGCAAAGTTAATTCCTCCCAGAACAAAGTTATTATCATAATCTCCTAGCGTATGTCTATCATAACTATACTTTGGAGTCCTTCCAGCAGGTAATTTTAGGGGACCACTTAAGACAACCCTTTTTCTCTACTACATTAATGGGGGCTTGGGGATTTTGATTACTATTACCCCCTGTTTAACTTTTAAATTGTTATTTTAAAAACTGAGGGTTGGGGTTTTCATTCTTCCAATTCAGCTTTCAGAGTGCAAAATGAAGGTTTGGCACTCCAGGGTGTATGTTAGCTACAGGATAATGTTTGTGGCAGAGAAGTATACAAGGCAAAGAAATGGCTTTTGTGGGTGATTAAATGCTGAAGTGAAGCTGAGGTGTTTGATAACCACAGAAGCTATTTATTGTGTGTATACTCCAGTGCCATGAACATTATTCCTATTATACAACAAGACAAAGGAAGATTCAACAAACCATAACGAGAGAAGGATGAAGGGTTTTTTGGTTGTTGCTTTTTTGCTTGATGGAAGTTTGAAAGTCCTGTTTCATTTTCTGCCTTTCCTAACATTTCCTTTGGGATGGAGGGGGGGGTGGAGGGGGTGGGGGGGAGCAGGGGGGAGATTAAGGCCAAAAGAGATTGGCCTGCAAAGGGTGGTAGTAGTGACTAAATTCTGAATAAATACTGGGAGTTATCACGACATCATCAAACAGCAGTGCTTACTATTTTGCTGGGACTCAGAGAAAGACCATGCTAATAGTATTCATAAAAAGCATTTCTAAAGAAATGCTGTTGTGACAAATAAGCTTAGGAAAAGAATCAAGTATTATCAGGTTTTAAAAAACAACAAGATATATTAAGAAGATAACGGTAATATACATCTTCTACATGTTCTATTATTCCTCACAGGAGCAGTGTTCGTTCAGAAAATATTGCAAGACCAAGCTCCCAAATACTACTTAAATTCTCAATAGCAATTTTGCTTTGCTACTTTCTTGCTTGTTTGCTGCTATTTCTGTGAAGTATTTTGTTTTTTGGGGATGGTCCTCTGCTATTCAGTGAGCTCCGTCAAGACCTATGCCTGTTCTCAGATGGAACAGAAAAATACAATGAGCTTTGAATAAAAAAGATCCATCATATGGGAAAACACACCTGTTTCTCACTGTCATTACTTAATAGGTGTCATTTCCTCTTTAAATCACTTGAGTTGTTAAAAAGAGCAGCAACAAAATAGTGTGGCTAAAATGACTGACAACCCAGTGGAAACCCTGAGCAGAGGAAACTGGTCACAACCAACCCCACTGCTGGTCTTTGTTTGTAAATATTGCTCACTATACAATTAGGAGCAGAGAATATATTTGTGAAGTGCGAAGTCTGTTTGCAAATTACTTGCCATAGATAAACAAAGCCTGCTTTGTTAAATCGTGAGAAATAATTTAACCATCTGTAGTCACAACAACCCTGTGAGTAGCAGCTATTTTTACACCACTTCAGAGGTGAGGAAGGCAGAGACAGAAAAATTTCTTGCATCAATGGCAAAACGTGAATTAACTTCAAGCAAAAAGCAACTGTTAAACATGCTATGATTTTTTTGTTGTGTTTGCACATCTCCTGACAGAAAAATAATACAAATTCCATGGGAATTTTTATTACTTTAATGATTTAACATTGAATGGATTTTAATATTAGCAACACTTGTTGTCTGCCCGTAGACTTTCCTTCAGACCAGGCTGTTTCTAAAAGTTTTTCTAAGTCATTAATATATTATCTGAGCATATTGTTGAGTACTTGGAGCTTTGAAAAGTGCTGGACTGTCATCACAAGCTCACCTAGCAGTGAGTGAGATTAAGGGGGTTTGTACCTGCCAGCCATGAACCAGCAGCAGCACACGGTCCTGCTGTCCCCTCCAAGGTCCTTCTCGGCCTCTGCTGTGCGGGACGATGGCTAATGCAGGCTCCAGAGCCCTCCAACCCCTCCTGCTCACATACAGAAAATATTTCCTCACTAACAACCTGAGTTGTTCCCAGCTGATCTTCCTGTTTTACACATCATCATATGTGGCTTAACAGATCAGTGCCTTCTCTGCAATACTCCAGCACCATACTGAGCCCATCTTCTCATTTGGATGATTGATTACTCTAAGAACCATTGAAATGCATACCAGTTTTGTTAAAAAAGAAGGTATTTTCTCATTACTATTTGTGTCCATGTTTTATATTATTTACAACATCTAGACGTTATATATAATAATTTAAAAAAAAATAGCTGCTGTTGAGTTGTATATGAAAAATAAAAATGAACTAATGAAAGTTTGGTTTAGTGATTAATACAGCCACAAAAAACCCAGTATGGACTAGATGATTCTTGCTGTTGTTTTTCAGGTACAAATTTCCATATGAATTATAGGATAATATTTCTGCTCTTGAGTGGAATGTGCATACTGCTTTCTTTGTGGTATTCAGTGCTAATGTGCATATTTAAATGACAACTAAACTATCTTGAATGACTACAGTATATGAAGAAGGATTGTTACATTCAGATATATCATTTAGAAGTGGGTTTCCATTCTCTTTTGATGTGACCTAATTTCAAAAAAATTGAGACTGGGAGTTGTGCTCCCCTTGTTTTACATAGCAGATGTTAATACCATTATCTGCTTAATTTGAAAGCTGCACTGATTTCCACTCTTGTTTCTTCCTTTGAGTATCATTGCTGTATAAAAAATACTATTAAGTGTAGCAAAGGTCATTTGAAGTTACACCCAAAATTCTGGCCTAACCTTACAAATAATAACCTATTTAAAAAAAATTATATGAATGTGGATGGCTGTAATATGACTATTGGGTAAGACTCTGTAGAATAATAGAATAACAGAACTGGGATTGTTACAAAAGAAATCATAAAACACTACTGATGGCCATATTCTCTCTTGGCATACACACTTTCTTGAGGTCGAACTGAGTTGGGGCAAAATAGCACTGGACCATATTTTTGCATACTATTTTACTCTAGTAGTTTCAAGGTCAAGCTTGCTCAGTTTACAGGTTTTCTTTGCAGTAAATTATACTTGCCACAAGTTTTAGAGATTAACTGTATTCATCTTGACTAAATTATCACCAGTCAAAAATTTTGGAACAGAACCTGCTTAGCAATATAATCAATGGAACACGTGGTAGGATGCAACACAGCTTGTCTCACAGCTGCATCACCCACAGTTATTATACAAGGCTTGTTAAAATAATTTTATCACCAGTCATTTGTCTCAATAGAGTTATCAGAAGATGAAAGAGTTAAGAAGTGCCTTCTACTGTCGTTGTTATGAACATTATGCAATTAAAAAACTATATGTGGTATGTGATCCATCAGTATCTGCTTTTCCAAATCTGTGTTGGTATTACTTTAATTCTCAGTCTTTTAATCTGACAAACCTCCTAAAATTCTACTTGCTAAGACCTTCTTGGAATACAATATGTTGCAAAATGTACTAATGTTTCTTTTTTATATTTGATTTTGATGGTCTAAAAATTCAGCTGCCCATCATATGAATCATGAAGTCATACTTCTTTTGTCTGCAGTCTTGCCAAGTATCAGAGCCACCTAGTATTGAGCTTGATCAGTATTAAGCTAAGGGACCTGTAAGAAAAATATGGCATGTGAACTGAATTGATATTGATAATTCAGTAGGTGGCATTCTTTCCTCTAAGTGCTACAGATTCACTGGATCAGAATGCTAAAAGAGGGCTGAGGTTTCAGTTAAAAAACTCTTAGGTACATGATTAAAAATAAATTTCCTACACTTGCGTTGGTAGAAACTCCTCTAAGCCACTACATAAAAGTGCCATAACTGTATGAACAGGGAAAAAATGTGACAGAACATTAAGCATGTAACAACAGAGGCTGCAAATTATAATTTGGAGATCTGATAAAAACTCCTTCAGCAACATGATCTTGAAGACATTGGTTACTGGATGAACTTATGGGCCATGTCAGCTGGATGCTGAAAAATTTATACTGTACATAATAATATTTTGAGAGAGAATTACAATAGGCTATGCAATGTAGCTAAGAGTTTAGCTTATTTTTGCCATGTAAATAGAATTCATGGTGATGTAAGATCTGAAATTAAATAATCTGTTGTTAACTGCAATAATTTCTAATATGTGAAAATTACTTTTATTTTCTTATAGAATGATGTACTGGGGTTTAGTAGAATTGTTTACACCATAACTTGAATGCCAGCTAAATTTAAATAGAAGCGCAAGCTGACATTAGGGTAGGAGGAGATCATCCACTGTTTTAATGTACTTGGTTTACATGGTAAATAAGGGCAAAGAGTGTGTAACTCTACAGCAAAACACATGCTTTATTTATTTCCCTTTATCATCATATTACTCAATGCCCACTACAACTTTTCACTCTTTGCCTTGTTATCCCAAATTATTTTTGGAGTAATAAAGATCAAACTTTCTTCTGTAATAAAGATCAAGGTTATTTTACATCTGCCAAGAACTTTTTTTCCTCTACTTGGTTTTGGGATAAATATAGGCAACCTAACATGGAAAACTCTTTCCAAGAATATAGCTACTATAAAACAACAAAAAAATCCCACTGAACAAAATAAATTAATAGGTACCTAAATCATGCAGAGTTGAGGTTATTCTTAAAATAATCCCAGGCATTTGAAAAGATCATAATGAGAAAACCTTCTAATTATAATGAGAAATATTTTTATTTTCTCTTTCTTGAGAAAACTTTACAATAAAAGTCCTTAAAAAATGGGCTTGAGAGAAACTTTCCCAGGAACAGCAAACCATAGAGCATCTTTACTTAACAGAAAATAGCACAGCCTGTCTCTCAGCTGTGCAGTCGCATTCTTGAATCCAGACATTTTGGCAAACATACAGTATGCAAACAAACATAAACTTTGTAAACACATGATTAGGCAGGACTCTTCTGCAGGGTCCCAATGTTAGGATGGTCATAAGATCCTCAAACAAAGAATTAATGCATATACAATCCCCTTAGTGACAGATTATGAAATTGTCACAATAAATCCTCCAGAAAAGATTCATGTGTTGATGAAAGACTATCCATAGTATTAGAAATAAATACCAATCCCATTCTTAGTAACCATTCCAATATATAATTTTCAACTTGCACCATACTTTATACTTAGTCTTTTGCACCATGATAAATGTCTACTGGTTCATACAACAGACTTCCCTCTGTTTTGCAGAGAAAATGAAGAAAAGGTACGAAAAATCCTAGTAGTACTGTCTCTGTAATAGCACATTACCTTTGTCAAGTTAAAGACCAGAAATCTAATGTATACAGGAAAGATCTTTAATAAGGAAATTAAAATTTTAGAGATTAAGTCTAGAGTTTTGGAGAAAGTTTAGAAAATAATATATTAATTTTAAATTAAATATTTTGTTGTTTCTTAAATTTACTTTGCTTCAAAGTAGGATTTAGTTTTAAATTTTAATTAAGTTTAGATCTATTAAAAATGTATCTGGTTGAAACAAAATCAGAACAAAATGCTTTAAGTGTAGGTTAAAGAAAATATTAATTTCACATGGAATTAACTTTAAAAATGGTTGAAGCGAGAAAAAAAAATACAGGTTGACCCAAAATGCATTTTAATTATCTTTAATTATTACCAAATCTGGAAAAAAAAAAAAAAATCACTTACTTGTACTGTCCTAGAAAAGGAACAAAAAGTAAAGATGAAGACTGTTTTGTTAGCAGAAGTGTTAATCTTATTCTGAGCGAGAAGTTAAATAACACTTAAGTAAATTCCTGTATTGTTTAAAACAACAGTTAAATGGACTGTTTATGCTACATATAAAATTTTACTGGAGGTGTTTTTTTTTCCTCTCGTGACAGTGCAAAACAACAGATGTTCAGACAAGCGATACTTGAGGATTCAGCTGAGACAAATAATGAAATCTCTAGTCCTTTGTGATGAGATATAATTTGTTAGTGATGCAATTATTTTAAAATAATTATAGGAATAAAAGAAACATCATGTCACTTGATAGCTGTACCTGTGTGTGGAATTATGGAACAGGAGAGCTCTCTCTTAGTCTAGTCTTAATAAGTCACTTTCTTAGTTCGGAAGCTTAGGGTGCCAAGCATTTACTGCAATTATATGAAGAATTGTTACATCCTTGGCAAGTACCACGCAGAGCTCAGTAAACAGATGTTACTTACTTTGAAGACAAAATACATTTGGTGTCACTTAATTTGTATTCAGATATCTTGAAATAGAATGATAGGGGCACAGGCCTGAAAGAAGTATCCTGGGTCACTTACTCCAACTCACTACAATCAGGGATGACGGTATAATTCCCTTTATTTCAGCCTTTACCAGATTCATTGCATTAAGAAGACATAGCATAAAGTATCATCATGTGTATCATACATTGTCAGGGTCAATCACCTTTACATAAATGTTTGTAATATACTCACAGGGAAGAAAACAAATGGCTCTAGTTGAAGTTTCAGTCAGAAACAAATTTATATAAAGTTCAGTGTTCCCAGAGGCAGGAATGGTAGCACATGCTCAAGAGAAAAGCAGGAAAATGATAATTTCATGTACACATGTCTACACTGTTACATGGAAAACCAATTCTGTTGTTTTCTTTACCCAAGGCTTAAGACAGTTGCTGAAATATTATAGGCTAGATCTGTTCAGAGGGTGAAGTCAGTGACAGAGTTAGATTTGGTTTTAACGCTGTTCCATACATTTTTTGAAAATAAACTTTAAATCCTTGAGCACAAGAAGGGGAAGCAATTTCTGAGGTCTTTCCAGCCAATGCTCTGCTCAAAAAGCTTTTTCTCTTGGCTTTCCCCCATGGCCATGCTTCAAGTGACTTCTGTATTTCTCTCAGCGTCCTTCCCTCCTTTCTGCCTGTGTGCTTCCAGCAGCAGCAGCTCCCTTGATGGGGCCCTGTGCCCCCCCCCAGCTCGCAGCCCTCCAGACTTGCATGCATCCCCCTGGTACATCACTCACTTCCTTCTGGTGTTGCCTGTGACCCGTGGATTTGACAGTTGTCTATTTGTTGTTCTTAAGAAGGGCTCAGGAGACCAACTGACCCAGCTTAATTAGTTTATTGATTGGTACTACAAAGTCCATAACCAATTAGTGAGAGTAAAGTTATTAATGTCCAATTCTGCAATGGTCTTCTGCGGGGATGCAGCCATGCAGCAGAACAAAGCAAACACAACATACAGCTCGTCATACCCCTGTGCGTATCACACTTGGTCTCCTCCATTGTGTGCACTTCTCTCCCCATTTTCCCTAAAACGGGAAGGAGGAGGATACAGCTTTCTGATTTTATTCTGTCTCGATACTATTACAAAAGTAGTAACTCACCCAGCCACTGGTAGCAGGACTTCAGCACTTCAACTTAAAAAAATGACTGCTGTAGAATGGAGTGTCGCATGAATGCAAAATGTTTTGAAAGTATAAAACAGAGTAACAAGACTTTAGATAACAGGGCAATAAATCCTATTCAATATCTTTCTCAATGAGATTTAGTTATATCCATCATAAAAATAGGTTTGCTATACTGTGAAATTCATAGTCATGTGCTAAGGCTTTAGTGGGAAATTAAGCATGGTATTTAGAATTAGTTAAAGTTAAAGGAGGAATTACAGAACACAGCCAGGATGCAGTGATCAGTGTTTGTACTCTGATAGCAAGTAGGTTGTTCTTTCTCTGTATACAGAGAAACAAGCTCTATGCAGTAAATGTTATGTTGTTAATATATATTTTGAGCTGTTTTGTTTGGGCTATTAGGCACATCTTCATAAGGGAGATTTTTATTCCTCTATTATGACTGCAATATCTGGAAGTATTAACGTGTTGTATAATTAAAGGGCTATGTTAAACAGGAGGAACGAACATGGCTGCTTCGAATAAAACCGAACAGGAGCAAGAGAAACTCATCTTCACTGAAACATTTGGGGCCAAACATGACTGATTCTGGTCAGGACCCATAAGGCACATGGTTAAATACTGTCCTCAGTTTACAGTGGTAGAGAGATTTCCTGTTCTGTTTCTATGTCAACTTTGTAATTTTATTAGGATTTGATTACTAATGTTTTGACAGTAGTATCATATCTTAAAACACACCTCGTTCTTAAGAGGTAAGCAAATCTATTGTGTCGTTATGTTAGCAAGGACTTTGTCCTTGCCAAAGAAGAGGAAGATGGGGTATTGTGTTTGAAATTTCTTCAACAACTTTCTTTGAGCTGAAAACAGACACATTCAAATTAGTTTGTTGAAAGTAAGTTAATTATCCGGTTTCATCATATAAATTTGATTCAAAGAGGAGAGGCAGTGTGAGGGTTCATTACTGCAGTATTTCTTGCATGAGTTTGTGGATGGCTTGCTCTCATGTCATGAACTGGAGTCTCAGCCTGAGACACTAATTCACGATGGTACTGCAGTGCAGTTCATTTCTGAATGTATGTTGTAATACTGTGCTAATGGTTCGTTCTTTCTCATGATAGAGTGGCTGTGCTCTGGAGGAGAATATAAAAACACGAGCATAAGTGGCCTATATTATTTCTAGCTTGGATTATTCAGTGACATACAGAGAGCATGAAAAAGCTTGTACATTTTGCTGTCTTTTTCCAGAAAATGGGTTTGCATCTTTCCCGAGGAATCATTAAACAGAGGAGGATGAAATGGTAAACTTTGATAAAGGAATAAATAGCAAAAACACTTGTGGAAATCTGATGTTTCACCCTTTGCAAACAGAAGAAAACAATTTGTCAGTGGAAATGATTCTCCTCTTCAATCTGTGCAATTGCTTGTTGGAATGGAAATTTATTATAAAAGTAGGAGAACTGCTTTTTTTTCTTCTTTTCTGAGGTCTTCCTAGAAATTTGCAGGTGATGAGAGAAACCTCCATTCTAATAAAAGAATAGGCCAGCTTACTGATTGGAGAAAATTACATGAAGTTTTTTAATCAAAGTCTCTGTGGTCTGCTGTCTGATTTTCTAGGCCAGATGTCAAATGTTTTTCACTGATGTCGATGTTGAAGTAATCACTAAGCCAATTCCAAGAATGAGTAAGTGAGACTGTAATAACATTTCATTTCAGTATTACATAAGCTTTTTTTTCCAGCTATGAACAAAGTAACAGGACCCCTCTGATTCAATATAATTACACAAACTATTACTTTGAAATTTGTGAGACAGTTTTATGTGTGGTCAATTGCTCTATACATATATATGGGAGGTTTCAGTACAAAATGCAAAAACACATTTACAAAGTTTTATATTTTTAAACATTTACATTTAATTTAAAACATAATTACATTTTTAGTATTTAATCTATTTTATGAAGTTTATCTTTGCTACTACAGTATTAACCAGTAATTTGAAAAGGCAAGAATTTGCTAGAAAAAAGACTTTGGTTTGCAGTTTGAAAATGGGAAGAGAAAGCACTAGCTTGGCTCAGTGGATGATGTACCTCAGTGAGTGAATCTCAGCTGATAATTGTGGGAGTGTGGCATCAGATAAAATATTTTACAGTTTTTATGTAGAATATAATCATAATTGCTCATAGTCATGTAGAGAATTAGTCGAGTAGAACTAACATTGAACTTGAAGAAACATGTTTTCTATTGCTGTCTCAAGAGGAAAGTGGTGATATAAGGGTCCCAAATAGGTATTTCATTCACAGGTAAATACAGAACCAAACTAATCTAATATGAAACTAAATGCAGCACATAGATTAATCTTACTCTATAGGTAAATTACACATGAATATTAACACAAATTTACCCAAGTGGCATATTCAGACCCTTAGTAGTGAGAAACTGGTAAGATGTTAACATTACCTCTTTCACCAAAATTCAGATTTTAGTGAAAAGACATTTTCATTAAAAAGCCTCTGCTTTATCCACTGTATATTTGGTGATCAGCTATCCAATCTGTTGTTCCTTCATTGGTGATGGCCTGGCCTGTCTTTTAGTCAGAATTACATATTCCTTCATGAGCTTTGCTATGATGCTCCATAACCAATGATTACACTGTGATGTTTTCTCACTGTTATTCTGAGGAGTAATATTCATGCTCATTTTGTAGGTAGGGAATGGAGGCATGGAAGATTGAAACAGGTGTATGTAACTGTTTTCTGGTACTTATCCAGGATGGTTTTTCAACATCCTTCACCTCAGAGCACACTTTGTTCAAAGCTCAGCTTGCTCTGATGTTACGTGCAGTTGTGATGTTATTTGTAGCAGTTGTAATTTCTACACATATTATCTGTGTATAAAGTATTTGTATGCAGATAGTATGTGTAGAAATGAAGGCTTCAGGAGACACAGAGAGTGATGCTCCTCTCGCTGGGCATGCAGTGCAGACTGGGGTCCTAAGCCCACAGCCCAGGCATTGCTGCTGGCTCCAGCTGTGAAACTGCCCCTCTCAAGGGCCTGTGATCTGATCCGAGTGAAGCTGATTCTTATAAGCAAGACAGAAAGATTCATTTCAAGGATGGGGGCACTAAATCTTTTAACGAAGTGTCACTACAACAATTTAATGGGGCTTGGGAGCCCTTGAAGAGACACCATGTGCTTTTTCCCTATGCTCGTTCTCAGAGACAGTGGAATCCCTTCTGGCTGGTATTTCCCAAACTTACTGAGCCTGAGAGAGATACACAACAGTAAAACTCCAATTTCAAAGCCAGAAAGTCTGAAAAATGTCAGCAAATGAAAACAGAATCTTAAAATGGGAAGCATCAGACAATATTCAACACAAGCAGAACTACCAGTCCTGCCTCCAATAACAGGGCAGAATATAAACAAGTTGGAGGAATATTTCCATAGCACAAACCTTCTGAAAATGTAAGAGCTTTCAGCTTAGTCATAGTGATCCTCAGGGACAGTTCTGTATCCTACTGCAATCCTGACTTAGTCTATCAAGTACTTCAGAGGACAATGAATGTAGGATTGAATATACAATATATATAGGTAAATTAGTTATAAAAGTTGACACTTAATTTATAGACCAAGCTCAGATGTGATCTTCTGCTGTAGACCTATGTTATAATATACAAACTGTCCCAAAAACCGGGCAGCTTTGTGATTAAGAAAGAGGATGAAGAGCTCCAGTGTTCAGTGACACCTTTCTGCTTTATGGGCAAAAACATTTTCATGTGCTTAGCTACCTATAGAGCAAGGACCAAAAAATCTGTAGTGATTGATATAGCCCACTGCTGCTTTGATAGTGTAATGCTGAATTAAATGCAAAACTTGGAGAGACATATGACTAGATACTATTACATAAAACAACAGTCCCCTAGGACTGCTTCATACACACAATTTGCATGTACAGAGCAGTCTTTCCACACTCCAGTGTTGGTATACAGACATCATATCTGCTTGCTTAAAGTTTGGGCCCTAAATGAAAAATATAATCATTAAGACTACTCTTTCAGACTGGAACAAATAGGAAAATGAGCATCACAGCTAAAACGGTTGAGGATTCTAAGGATACCTTCCAGGATCTGGGTCTGATAACACTTATGTGTGCTTCATGATAAGGAATCTGGTCACTTTAAAATTAATAAAAAAATGGCACACTGAATTGTCCAGCATTATCAAGAACAAACACTCTAAGCCAAAACATCTTGAAAATCATATCTAGCATATCTCCTTCAATTATGTACAAAAGTCTCCCAATAAATAATGAATAATTTTCATTATTTATCAATTCTTCAATAATTTTACTGACTCTTTACCTCTTTGTTGAAAATAGCTTATTTTCCTTTAATCTGTGAAATTGTTCATTCTTTTTTTTTTTTTTTTTGGTGAATTTTTATTTCTCCATTATTTCTTATTTCAGTTGTTTTCTTAGCTATGATAGGTCACTGGAGACCCATATAATTGTTTCTTACTCTCTGGTTGGATGTGTGAAATTGTAGATACAGAGCTTCTGATGTGAAAGCTCCTGGAAAATAAATACCTGCAATTGTTGAGCATGCAACATTAAAATATGTTTTATGAGATGTTCATGGTAATAAAAAGGCATTTCAAGAAAGTTTACAGGAAGAAAAGCCCTGGTATGAAAACATCCCCAAATCATTTTTTATTTTGTGCAAGTATTTATGGAAATAGTATTTGCTGTAGTGGGCTAGAACTTACATAAACAATATTTTGCCTTACTCTTTGGGGAACCAGAGAAATAGCACACAAGTAAATCCTTCCATAGATGTATTTTTGTTAAAATATTACTGTTTCAATACTTTGAAGACAGGAATTGGTCAAAACCTGATTATCATGACACAATCAAACATGTCAAAGCATACAGCCGTGAAGGCAAACTGAGCATTTAAAATAGCACCCATAAAAAGATAGGCACATTCTTGTATTTAACATCTCAAAAATACAGCTTTCTAAGTCCTACACACACTTTCAGAAGAACATTTTTGCCTGACTCTTGGCAAAAAAACCTGTAAATACTGCTCCAAACATATCCTTAATAAGGCTTCCCATGGGCAGAAAATTAAAGCTACTATTGGGAGGTCACGAAAAGGAGTAGGATGATGGGGCTCTCAGATCACTTCTTGCATTCTGGCTCTGACCATTGAGATGCTTCTCCCATCTATTCCTCTGCTTTCTCCACTCTCCTATATGTAGCAGCAACATAAACAGCGGGACCCTGGCTCTTCGGAGTGTGAACAATGGCAGCTTTCCCAAATGAGGCTGCTTCCTAGCTTTTCATGAACAGAGCAAGAGCTTAACTTTAGTGACTCTTTGCTGCTGGAAGATGGAAAAGTGAAAGCTCACTGAAGGAAGCTGAGACTGAGGAGGAGGAGTTGTTTCCATTGGGAAAGCATGGGGAAAGATAAGGTTGACTGCTACCAGCAGGGTTTGGGACAAGCTATAAAGGGAAGGGATGAAATCTGGCCCACCAGCTAGAAAAGCCAGAGTGCCTTGATCATAGAAAATAAAGTCAGGATTCCAGCAACTGATGGTGGTTTGTTTTTTTTTTCCTAATTTTTACTCTCTCTATGAAGAGTTAATTTGTCAAAAACATGTTCACACAGCCATACATACCAGACAAGAAGGGAATTTTTGGCTGAACATCTCTCTCGCAGCAGCAAAGCACCAAGTGGCTGTGGCTACCTCCTCAGCTGCAGAAAGCCAGAAGTTCAACTCTGACTAAGGCAGAGCAGAAAATCAAATTCCTCCTGGATCACAGGAAAACTCATGAATCACTGGTCCGTTGCCTATTCTGGGATGGATGAAGTGCTGTCTGGCTTGTCTGTTTGAGGGGGCTTGGATGTAAAACAGGAATGTTTCTAAATATCAAGACTTTTGTAGATGGGAAAACTGCTCAGCCCAACTGCTGCCAGAGTGTGGGTGGGAGAAAGGAATCTGTTTAAATAAGAGCTGTGTTTCTGAGAGATAGGAGTTTGATCTCAGTGAGATATAAAAGCAAGAGAGTAGTGAAAAAAATAAATGAAGATCATTAACGTGTTAGAACAAAGGAAGAAAATGGCATCTTGTGGCATTTTATCGAAACTGAAGGGAGGATCAAAATGGAAGATGCACACTCATAAAGGTATTTTCTATATATTAGAAGCTTTAAGTGATAATTGCAGGCAGAGCAATAAGCAGGAAGAGGGCCAAAGGAGAAATTACATTCTACAGAAACATATACAAACTATCAGTTTGAAAGGGAAAAGATAACAAGTCCTTGTTAATGAAATAAGGTGGAGGAAATGAGGTATTAGCTTTTAGAATGGGCTCCTGGGACAAAGTTAGGAACAGTCTCTCGGTACTTTGGATTGAGCAATAACGTCTGCCTGCTGGACTGATCCACACGTAGAGCTGAGCTTTGTATTTCCTTTTATTTAGACTGATGATATTGCTGATGAATCTTCCTCTTGGGTGTATTTTCCAAAGTGACTCCTCCCCAGCTCCTGAATACAACCCTTTCTGTCGCCAGCAATGAAGTCATGACTTACTGTCTTGGGCAGCTGGACAACACATTCTTACTGGGACTGCCACAAAGCTATGCTACTGTCACCCTTCAGGCCACTCCTGGTGACTTGTTTAACCATGCCTATATCACGGGCAGAGCTGTCAGATGTTTGCTGCCGCTTTTGTGAGCTCTTTATGTGTCATTCTGTTACAGAAGGCTGGCTCATCTCACAGAGCATGCATCCCATTAGAAAGGCACCTTTGCTTTCACTAGCTGCAAGACTCATTTTACACAGTCTGTTTTAGACCATCACAGCGGTATTGTGTACTTTGCATTAAGCAACGGACATGCTATTCTGGTTCCTTTGAAGATGTCGTGGAGGATGGACTAGCAGTGCAATCCTCATCATGGTCCCACCTTTTCCTCAGTCTGAGTAATCAAAGCAATTTCACTAATCCCTTCACAGAGATGAGAGTGGCTTATAGCTGTGTTCATGACAATAGGTTGCTGTTTTTCAACCAGGGCTTTATTCATAAAATGGTCTCTGAAGCAAGAGGACACTTTGGGGGTGCAGCCTTGAAAATTTGACACCCCAGTGAATTTGATATCTCTGCACTGTCCTGTGACATGATTTCATTAACAGCTGAATCTTTGGTCATAACAGAGAACCACAAAGACTCTGCAGGTGTCTCACACACTTCAGTTGGGTGCCTTATGTTTTGAGGCAAAACCTCTTTGATTTAGGATTTAGGTTTTCTTATGGGCTTTCCCAGGAATGATTGAAAAGGTGGCTGCAAACCACAAACATTTTGCTTGTTATAGGGGAGATATTATGTTATAGGAGAGATATTATGTTATAGGGGAGATATTATGTTATAGGGGAGATATTATACTTCTATAATATCTTGACTCCTGGGCTAAAGAATAGACTGCCAACATGAATGGTGGATTTTAAATCAATTGTTTAGCTCTGAAAATGTCTATCAGTATATTAAAAATTAGTTACTCCTTCAAACGACCAAATATGATGCACACAGTACTGGGTGGAGGAAAAGGATCTCTTTGTGGTTTTTAGACTTGCTCAAACCTCAGTTTGAAAACTGGCTTGACCTGTATTTGAGAGTTGAACAGTGCAGCAGAATTCATTTTCTCTCCTTATATTCTCTTAATCATGGTCCAGGACATGTTCCAGTATCAATAACAACTGCAGACCCCAAAAGATGGCCTTTACAAGAGAGCCCAGGATAAACAGCCCTGCAGCCAATTGCTCCTAACTTTCAGCTAAACAGGCAGAAAAGTGAAGATGGCTTCACTCCAGAATTATCACAACAGAGACCACACAGATGAGGAGATAAAAGTTTTCTCAGTAAGCTCCTAACAATGCACAGCATTTTGCTCTGAAACACCAGTATGCAGAGGTAAGCCACCTGCATTCTCATGACATCACTGAAATAAAGGCCAGGGGCTGATTACTAGATGGGTGCTCTTTTATTATCATATATCAGGTGTCACCTGCAATTTCATGTCTCAGGCAGCACTAGAGAATCCATCTGTCATCTACTGGTGAATCTCAGTGAAATTTCTTTTCTTTTGAAACTGAGACTATTAGACTGGTGAAGCAGATACACAACAGCCCAGATTTTTAAAAGTGATTCAGAAATCCTTAAGGAAAAAAAAAAAAAAAAAAAAAAGGCTTTTGTTGGAAATAAACTGATTTATAAATTTTAGTACAGCCACATTTACCTTCATGAACAACAGGGCCTGTGTTTCACCAAACATGATGCAGCTATACAATAGATATGCCTGGATGTGTTCTGCTCATCACATAAATTGTCCCAAGGGTCTAAATAATTTGTAACCCTTTTAACATTAATAGCTGCATGTGCCAGCATAAAACTGGCAAGTGAAGATTAAAATGTAGTATGCTTAGAATTTTCAGCTTTTCTTCTGGGTTGGAAGACTTCACATTGTTGCCACTGAAATCCCAGTGCAGCTTTGTAGGACACAGGTCTCATGTACATATTTTCTCATGGATGCAGCTAGCTCCTAGCTCCTGTGCCAGGCCTGTCCTGTGAGCCACTGCATCTCTTATCAACCTTTTGTAGCATGCTCAGGAAATCAGAAGGAAAGTGTGCCTCATCTGCACAGTTTTATGCTCTCCAAATGAGGGAAAAGTTTTGATCAGCCCTTCTCCCACTTCAGAACACTTCTAGGGCTTGGAAGAGTATGTTCTAGGTGATCAGGGGCCATTTCTGCCACAGTTTCTCCTACTGTGTAGTGGCAGAAGTAATATTAAGAGAAGTAATAGTACTTGATACGACAAATATTCTATGACTGCCCTCAGCATGATACTTAGTGACTGGATACTACTTGACATAAGAATAATTGTAGTAGATTCAAACCCAAATACTGCTGGGGTATTATATTTACTTCAGTATACTGCATCAGGGAGGAAACTAATGTTGTATTCTGTAGCTGAAATAAGACTATTTAACTTTGATATTTCAAAGGACACTTTACAATAATCTCAGATCCTCTGGAAACATTCTCTTCCTTAATTTCAGTGATAAAATATTTTTTTCTTAAAGTTGAATTTAACTTTTGTTCTGGCTATATATGCACAGAGTACAAGAAGAGAGAATTAATGCAAGAAATTAAAATAAATCAGGGTTCAAACCTCACATTCACATTTATGGCTAAATTTAGTCCTACTTTAAGAGATGAAAAAGGGAAAGCTCATGAGTGTATCATCCAGGTTCTGCAGCCAGAAGCAAAATTAGAACTTTTAACACTACACACAAAAAGAAACAATAAAAGAATGAGTCACATTTTACCACAATTAATTTTTCACTCTTTTTCATATCAACTTTTCCTGTCTCTAGATTTGAAGTTATAAATTGTGTACATTGGATATATTGTGTACATTTTTTTACCTGAAAAACATTTCCCACCTGGTACCTCCCTGCCTTTATGAAATGTAACCAGCCGATGCACCAGCCTAATCCATATAGCAAACTTGAACACTGCATCATGGGTTGCATACACTCTGCAGCTGCTCAACTATTAATCCTAGTTCCTCCGGGGAAGGTGATACTTATGACCTGGACTTTTTATGCAACCAGAAGAGTCAGGAGTCCCTCCTAATGCCCTGGGCAGTTTGCTTAGTCATTCAAATCCTTCAATAACAGGTTGGAAAAAAGTTAGGGTTTCTCGGTTCTGCTTCACAAAATCTCTGTCCACATAGCCAAAACGATCTCTTAGAAACTAAAGCAAATCAATAACATTAATATTAGCAAGGTATTATCCAATAGTCCTGAATGGACTCAAATATGAAATTTATTAGCATTAGCATTATAAATTAGTTATTGTATAGAGCCTGCCATTCATATCAGAGCAAAAAAGTTGTTAAGCATGATGCTTATTTAAATGTAAGATTTTGAAGAAGTCCTGGTGTATTGCAAACTAGTAGCTGTCTTGCATACTGAGCAAACTGATGGAAAGCCATAGTAAAGAATGGTCACATACTACTATTAAGATAATCTTAAGATTAAGACACTTCTATATTAAGATACTATTGATACTATTATTATTATTATATATAATTTGAAAATTTTGCTATGAAATTTTCAGAGATAAGTAATGTCTCACTAATATATAGGAAAGTTCTTTAGCAGAGTTAGTGAACGAATAGATAAAAGTGACCAAATTCCCTTAGCATACCTGGAACTCTACAAAGTTTTTTAAAAAAGTCTTCCAACAAGGATTTTAAAAATCTGGGCTCTCACGGGTTCCAAAGTATGAAAAATTAGCAGAAATTAATGGTTAATTCTTACAGTGCAAAGGATTTATCAAAGGAGTTCCTTATAGACCTGTGCAGACACTTTGTTATTTGGATGTTGTCTCCCTTTCAGTTGCAGATCTAACTAGGCAAACAGGGACTGAGTCTCTCCTCTTTGGCAGTTGGCTTAGGTACAGGTGTAAGAGAGCTTCATCCCCCTGTCTAACAGCATCAGTTCCTACCAATGGGAAGGCAGTTTGGATTCAACCTCTTTACAGCAGACAAGCAAAACAGAAGTATCCACATCCACAGATTTTGGGGGAGTTTGTTTATGTCTTGGCACTGCAGTGAAGTATATTGTTTTCAAGGACACTTTCAAGGTTTGATCAACTTTAGGGTATGATAGCATTTGTTTCCATGGGATGTTCAAGGATGAAGTTAAAAAGACAGGTTGGAAAGGCAGCATTCCTCCCACACATTTCCAGTCTACTATGTTACTGTGAGCTGGTCAATTTTCTGTGCTTCCACTGCACCCCTAGACTGCTTTTGGGAATCCTTTCAAAATTATGTCTCTGTCAACAAAAAGCTCCTTTGTTCACATTTTTATTCACCTGTAATCTCAGAATTAAGCAATCTGGAAAAGGAGCGGTTGATAATGTCTTTTGGAGTTTAGAGAAAAATACAGATAATAATGTCTCTGTATAAAAGCAAATAGATGTTGTCTACCCTAAGGAAGTCCTTCTGCTCCTTAATAAACAGGTAAAATTGTTTGGCATGATATTTTTTTCTTACTAAGTCTGATAGCAAGAGAAACTTTAAAAACTTTGTTGATCAGAAATGCAAATTCTTCTCCATCCTTGCTTTTTAATTAACTTTTTAATTTTCAAATACAAAGATAGTGTTGATGATGACTGGTAAGCTTGGGCTGAGAGATGTACAGATTTGGTGCTGTTCTTTGGAAATCTGCAGAGAAATGAATCTCAGGGAACAAATGAAATGATAATGGGATTTCAGTTCATCAGGGCTCAATTCCACAAAATAAATGTTCAGTTTCACAGATTGTTTCTTAAAGGTCTTCTTCTGTAACACACAGAATTATTCAAGACTCAAATGATAGTTAAAATTATTATAATTTTTTCATATTATCATTGTCTCATTCCAAGAAAGGTGACATCAAGATCAGAACCTCATCACCTGGAGCCAGGGGGAGGAATATTCACCCTTTATAACTCTACACAGCTGCTTTTAGAGCTCTAAATTTACTTCTGAAGGCTCCTAACTTTTCCTATACTGACTATACAGGAAAGCAGGAGTTTTAACTACAGGTGCCTGTACTTCTGTTAAATGGTTACAGTACCCACTGAAGTAGACTATGTAAATACTTGAATCCATATGTCCCAGGAGCAAAGATGTACAAAGATCTGTTTATGGCTGAATGAGCATAAAAGTTGATAGCTAAATGGCAGCAAAGAAAAAAAAAAAAAAAAAAAAAGATTTCTGGTGGCTTTTTTTTTTTTTTTTTTTTTTTAGTATAACTATAGCAAAATCTGAGAAGGTAGCAGCTGACAGCATCCCATTAGGGTCTACTTGGAACTGGTCCTGGGACACATCAAGTATAGTTGCACATCTGGGCACTATACAACTGACCCTCTGCTGCAGGTTGCTAAATTTAGATTGTTGCAGGTTTAGATTGCATCAGGCTAGCTTATGGAGACCGCCTTGTAAAGACATCCTATTATTGATGAACAAAATAAGTTAGTTGAGAAAGGGGCCATAAAAATTAGTGTATTAAGGTAATTCATTTAACATTTCAAAATTAATTTTTAATTGCACAGTAATATTGATTTTCTATTTGCTCTTACATCTTTACACACCAGTCACAACTTTTATTTTGACACAAAATGAGAACCAAGGAAAGGAATAAACAGAAAATATTTTTGCTTGAGCAAATTCCTGCCTGGCAGAAGATGGCATCATGGGATATTGTGTGTATACCTAGATACCTAGGTCATCAATCAATAATACAGAGGCTCAAAGAATCATAATTAAATGTAACCTTGTTAAAGACTTGATCATTTTTTAATACACAGAAACAAAAGTCGTGGATGTCCATGGCTCTGCATTGCCCCTCTCAGTATCACATGGAGTCCACGAAGTCTGACATTCCAGAAGGACTGTGCTGTTTCCAATTCTTGCTCACACAGGGAAAAAAAAAAAAAAAAAAAAAAAGAGGGAGAAAAAGAAGGCTCCTGTTTTAATGCTGACAATATATTAAATGAAGAAATTAAATGAAACAATTCTGGGAGGGTATATATAATGATAAGAAAGTAAACTAGCAGTGGTTACATTTTCTATGGTAGACATAATTGATATGTTTGTTGTCTGTGATTCACACATTATTTTAAGTTTCTGAGGGGGATTTTTATTGCAAAATATTCTGCATTTTAAATACTATTTAATTATGGTTTGTTTCCTTAGGGATTATATCACCATGTGATTTTAATTTGGTATATACCCTAAGGGGCAGCATATTTTCAATTATGAAATATTTCCTCCAGAAACAATAATGGTTCAATGATTTATTGCAGGATCCTATTATAAGGTGCCTCATACAAGAGAAATCTGAAATGCAATTGGCTTAACAATATAGTATAGGCAGGACAAAAATGCATGTGAACTGAGCATATGGGCCTTTTTCACAAAAATCATATTTATATACTTTCATCCTTTGCATAATACTTCAATTATTATATCTTGAAAAAAGAACTTGGAAAGCTGAGAGCTATGAAACATTTACATTATTATCTCTTCAAAAAGTTCATTTTTGGACAAGTATCATTTGGATAGGGATTAACTTAATCAGAGATTTTGAATCTTCTTTACTTTAATTTTTAATCTCTTTTTAAAAATATGTCTGAATCTTAAAAAGGCCTAAACCTGTAGTCACAAAGCACTGCTTCAAAAAAGGGGAAAAAAAAAAGAAAAAAGAAAAAAGAAAGTTTTTAAAGCAGCCACCAGCTGTAAGAGAGATAGTGCAAGCAGCAGATTTGTGACAGAGTGGAGCATGAAACCCATCAGCTGATGAGTGAAAATCCCTGGTTTCTAATTAATCGAGGTACACAGGCCAAGGGATGAAGAGGATCAGGGAAATGAAATCAGGAAAAAGATACCATCAGTCATTTCTGCGGCCCATTGTCATACTTCAGAATCTGCTGTAATGAATCACTCAGGCATTCCACAGATACATTCAAATGGTGAAGAAAATTCATTGTCCGGTGAAGAGTGTTTGATAAAAATCTTTCTTTTCCCCCCTCTTTGTCAGAAGCCTATGATCAGAAAAGGAAATCCAGACAGCACAACAGGTGTGCTTTAGCAAGCCTGGTGAAATCTGCAAATGAACGGAGGCACTAAAGAATTTTTTTGTACTAAAATTTCACCAAAATGAAAAAAGTAGCTTGTAAGAGCAGACAGTGGCAAAATGCACTGAAAACAGCTGAAGATTAAGGGGATAAAGGGTACAAACACTCTTCCAGCTGAGAAGCTCCTGTCCCTATAAAATCTTATATGGAAAGGGTGAACAAATATGTTTTTAGAATATTTTTGCTGAGTTTAGCATTTCCAGATATTGACATCTGCTTTGAGGAGCTACTAATCCATGAGCTAGTCCAAATTTAAGGCAGTACTAAACTGCCACTTTAAAACTTGAGGTGGGGGAAACTACCTTTTTTTAAAAGGTCACAGTTTAGGTTTTTTTCTCACAATTACTTGGTTTCCTTCAAAGACAGAACCAATAGAGTTAAAGGCAAATGGGTTTTGGTTTTTTCCTCTCTTATATGCCTGTACAAGCACACACTCATGCAAATATTACAGCCAAGAAGATGCCTATATTTTGGATATTTGTTTTTTTCTCTCCTGTCAGACTTGTGTAAAGATTTTAGAACTGATGAAAAGATTAGACTGAAATCCTTCACAAAGATAATCCTCTCCATTTAACATTAGGAATACCAGATCTTTCTTCTTCCTTTTTGTTTTGCCTATGGCTCAACTTTTTGACCATAAGCAGTTCTTATATCAGTGTGTTCCCTAAAGTAGTGCGTCCCATTATGTGACACCAGAATATAATTGTTTTTAAATAATCAGGTGCTATACTAAGACGTATAAGGATGGCTGATTCATTTTAGATTTAATTACCATAATATAGGGTTTTGCTGTCTATAGTATCAATCACTGAGACACTTTATAGTTGATAATATTAAAATGGCAACAATAATGAGAATTCTGCTTCATGATGAAAATAATTTTAATCATGGGTAGATTACAAATCCATTTACTGTTACGGTTACTGAGAATTCTATTATCTGCCTTCTATTGTGAAAGATGTTGAAACTTGTTTTCAGGAAATGTAAAAGATTATAGAAGTATGCTCTCTATGCAAACTTTCCATCACAGCAGAGCAACAAAAACCTGCTTAATACCAGGAACTGTTGAAAATGAAACTAGCCAAGTGAACTTGCAGCTGCATCTCTGTGTGAATGTATACCTGGCTACGCAGACCTATTTATAGCCTTGAGGACGATATTCATAGCTGGTTTAGATTCTGACCATGATTCCTTCTATTCACAAACAGTACTTAGCCAGGTGACCAGCTGTTGCCTCTGCAGTGAAGGTATTACTGATCACTAGCTTCAATCTAATGTACAGACTATACACTGGCAATCTAGACTACTTATTTCTTCTGGAGGCTGTACCTCTGATGTTTTCCTGTGACTATGGACATACCATCTCATCTCTTTTTAAAAAATTTTTATGTTTTATTCCATTCAACCCCAAACAACTACTGTTAAAACAAGGCTGCCATCAGGTTGGCGTTAGCTGGGTCCTCTTTACAATTACACTAAGACTGGTATGGGGATAAGGAACTGAATCCCAGAGTCCATCTGCTCCCAGAGTACTCTTGTGGCTTGAACAGTTGAAGATCTCAGATCATTTCCTATTCACAAAATGCCCAGGTGGGAAAATCAAACTTTAAATGCCCTGAGATCGCATCTTCACAGGGAGAAGTGGCTGGGAGTCAGAAGAGTGGGACAAGGGGATTTCTCAGGCTGGAAGTGTTTTTCCAGGGGCGCACATGCTGCTGCTGCACCCCTGTGGTGCAGGAAGAGCTGCAGTGTCCAAGAGCTGGTCTGTTCCAATTTCATTTAAAACAAACAAAGAAACCGCACTGAGATAATTTTAATACAGGATTTTAGACAGGGTCTTGTTCTGCTGAAATAAATAGCATAAGCTTCACTCTGTTGAACCTTTTCCTGAAACCATGTGTGACTATGTGTGCACATATACATTAGCACTGCTTTGATTATATAATGTAATGAGCTCAGTGGATTTATTCTGGATTTATACTATGGAGCCTCAGAGCAGAGTTTGGAACAGTATCTTGTCTTTAAGATGCCAGTTTTGTAAATGCTTTTCTTAAGGATACTGATGAAAATTTATTACTGATTTATCATGCGTAACTCTGCAATGGAATCAGATTTTTCTTTTCCAGCTTCATGACTGTTTCCAAATGGGGATTAAAAATTTTTTAAAAACTTAGTAGAGAATCAGTTATCGTTAAAGTCCCCAGGAGCTCATTTACTGGTGTGCAAACTGCGCCCCACACTGGTCCCCTGCTTTGGAAGAACTCAGTGAATAAATTAAATTTCCAGAGACAGCCAGCTTTATAATCCTGGCCTACTGCTCTCCCTTCCTACTTGCATAATTTTTGTCATTCTGGGCTTGATTCTCCCGGTTCAGTCTCCTTTGCTGACCAATGAGTCTGGGGGGAGGGACACTGGGGCTCAGGAAGTCTGGGAGCACAACTTATATGGAGCAATGGACAAAATAGTAGATGGATACAAAAGCAGAAAAACACGTTTGTAAAACCATCTGCTGATGGAACAAAATTGTAAAATATACTGGCTGCATCTTAATTTGCATTAGATATATCATTAATAAAATGAGCAATAATAAATGTAGAATAAATATTTTTTTTTCAAGAAACATTTCTTTTTTTTTTTATATTGCATAGTTCTCCTCAAATATATTGTTACTGAAACTTCTTAAAGAATCACAATTTCATATAAACAATAAATCTATCATTTTTATTTATTTTTTACCATGTGTTTAAAAATCATGAGATGAAAAAAAAAAAACCCCAAAACTTTACAAGCAACGTGATATTCTTTGAGCAAAAGTGAAATAGGAACAGCAACAAAAAAAAATCTTCTAATCAGTCTATTTTGTAACTCAGAAAGACTATTTGGAAAGGTTTTCATCAAAGTGATTTTCTGCAGATAGCTCATAGGTGATCAGGATAAAACCCCACAGCTTCAACGCTTCAAATATTTATCATATACATGTTTGCTTGAATCTTGATAAGGGTGAGGTTTGGGACTTATGGACACTGAGATAGGATGTCACCTGAGACATTCATCTGATTCCAAATGCAGACAGAAAGAAAGTGCCTAGGAGAGTCCAGAAGAGAGAGGGAGAGAGAGAGAGTAAGGGATAGTAGGAATGGACAGCCCTTGTTCCCAGCTCTAATATCCCAGTGCAATTATTTTATGGACATCCACTCCTTGCCTGCACAGGAGATAGGGCTATAAGTGTATGTTATTTTTTAATTACAAGGGGGTAGAAAAAATCCTGATGATGGGCTGGAAGGTGCCATTGCATTGTTATTTTTTTCTCTCCCTTCGTTTGCTGATTATGTGAGCTGGGCTCCTTTGCTAGCCGATGATAAGCAGAATTTCCATGTTCTCTGCATAATTAATCCATCTCTGCCTCTCTTCATGCCAACTCGCCCGTTATCGCCGGCACATGCCTGAATTGCAAAAGAATCCGCTCTTCAATTGGAACTTATTGATATTCTAAGAAAAAAAAGAGAGAGGGAAAAAAACTGAAAATCCTTAAGTTTAAGCTGCAGATTTTTAAATGGATTAATTTCGCTGCAATCGCAGCCATCTAAGGCGGGAAGGCAGGCAGAGCAAATTGAAAGCATCTCCATGTTTGCAGAATTGGGTCCAGAATGCTGAAATGTACTGGCACAGTTCTCTTTTAAAGTCAGAAAATTACCATTCATTTACATCACATGAAATACTTTTTTATGCTAGAAATATTCAAGAGACGTTCCTTAAATGCCTGCTAATGCTAGATAACATTTCTAACTTTCAACATTTTGCTAGACTTTGATATGACATGATAGGAATGCCTGCCAGTGAGGAATATTATATGTACCAGTAATCTCTTTTTATCACATATTTAGATTATATCATCCTCTTCTTAAACTATCCTGAAGTAGTCTTTAAACAATGTACTCAGTGTCATAGGCTCCTATTTAGTATAGTTAGATGAGCCAAACTTAGTAGGGCATATTTAGACTTTGTCTGCTATGAAGGGTTTTTTAAAGTGACAATACACGATCCCAAAAAAACAGTTTATATTTTTCTACCTTTCACAAAGTTAACTTGCATTTCTTAGCATCCTTTCTACATTTAGAGATTCTATGTTCACCTCATTTACAACATGTGTTTTGTTATTTTGATGCAGCTCTTGTGGATTGTACTTACATTTTCAAAGAGCTCAGCTGTACTCCATAGCAGCCCGGTATTGCACATGGAATAATGAGAGATAGTGGGGAGCTAGGACTTTGCCTCTTCTCCTTTTTTTTTTTTTTTTTTTTTTTTTCTCAAATATTATCAGAATCCAAATATTCTTCTCCTTTTGTTTCTCTAACACAAAATTCACATCCTTCATTTCCTGACCCTAGGAAGCAGCGGCATTCAGCAACACCGAGAGATTTCTTTAATGCCTCAGCTAAGCCACAACGTATCTGGCATTCCACATCCATATGCTAGAAATCAGCAATTTATGCTGTTGTAGAAGGAAATGTTGACACTTGCAGTTAACAGAGGGGGGAAAAGTTGCTACACTGACTGCAAAGGGAGATTTAGCTGTTAGGAAATCTTTGTCATTATTAGATGGATCTCTCTCATTTAAAAAAAAAAAAAAAAACAAAAAAACATAGGAGAGAAGTAAAAAAAAAATTACAGGAACTGGCAGGCACATACGAGAGAAGGAAAAAAAAAAAGGCATATAGCAAAACAATTATATTCGTGGTAACATCTGCTTCATATACAAAACAATGAGCTTAATACATGGTTAGGCCATCTTACTATATAAAATTAGCACCTGTTATGAAACACATGTCACTAGTAAGTAAATAAAATATCAGTGTTCCAGTTTGGATTTTCAGGCAATAAAAAGCACCATACAAAGATGACTAGTGATCACATTAGGATATGTTTTTATATAGCAGAAAGAGAACAAAGAAGGTTTTCCAGTTGCTTCAGAATGATTGACAGTTCTAAGGCACTACTAAACTGGAGGATATTTGTGGCATATTACAATTTTAACATTATGGTTTTGGCAACATCAAAATGTTTAAAAACACATTTTAGGAAAAAATACTTATGTTCATCTTGAACACTACAAGCTCTGAAGATTAATATTTGAAACTATATTTAAAAGAATCAAAAATTTAAAATCACCTGTGAAATTGTATATTTAGCAGATAAACAAAATCTCTAAAGAAAGAAATTTCTGTGTTCTTTTGCATACATTTGTAGCCTTGGTAAGTAAATAATAAGCTAATAGACAAATAGTAAAAGTGCTTGAAATACGCATTACTGACTGTGTAAAGTTTTTAGTGAAAATAACTATTTCCAACATAATTTGGGAGAAAAAAAAAAAAAAAGTACAGAGATTACACGAACTGCATATTACCACAGAACTTCCTAATCTGTCACAGTGAATTCCTGAATCTTCTGAAGTCAACCACAAA
Source organism: Athene noctua (assembly GCF_965140245.1). Taxonomy (NCBI): domain Eukaryota; kingdom Metazoa; phylum Chordata; class Aves; order Strigiformes; family Strigidae; genus Athene; species Athene noctua. Next base: position 22,061,989 of record NC_134038.1, on the reverse strand, counting down.
ATCCTTATTGTCTTTAGTAACACCTACATTTCAAAACAATTTTAGTAGTAAAATAAGGTTTAATTAAGCTTACATGATAGTCAGTGTTGATCTTTTTTCTAACAAAAAGGTTCTTCTCCTAAGAATTTATACTGCAGACTTTCAGAATTTGCATCATTAAACCAAACAAAAATATTTAAAATATGATCAATTTATTTTAGCTAGAAGTGAACTGTAGCTATCAGTTTAAAATATATGCTTTTTATATTCTTTATCAATGTTTATATTCCACCTTTTATATTCTCATTCTATTGTACATAATACTACTCCTTGATAATTATTTAAGTAACTACAAATGGCTAGTTTCTATACTCCTATTTCATATATGCAGGTACACTGTATTGAAGGTTGCATTATAGTAAATATAGACATGATTTTTTACACACTGAAGTCAAGATATTTTTTCATTTTTTAATGATTTAGGAACCAAAATTTTGCACCAATACTTTGGAGGATTTTTTGGCTTGGCAGTCTAGGATGAATACCAACGGCCACAGCATGCATGAAAAAGAGGTTTTGCAGCACACAATGCTATTCATATTTGGACATTTTTTTCATATGATAAATGCAAATTTCTCAAGCTCCTTGTTATCAATCTCTGTATTGGTTTGGCCTTATAGAAGCTCAACATGTAGCCATAAAACCTGAGATCAGTGGTCAGTACAAATGTTAATCTAGTTAAGAAGTCTAGATTTAGTGCAAATTATCCATGCATGGCATTGTCTGTCATTAATCTATCCTCAATTTTATAACTGGAAAGCAACTGTAAATGAATTACCAATTAATTTGTAAATTTTACTTAGAGGAATTTCCTTGTTCCTTCAAAAAATATTCACTCCTTTTAATTTAGGGTTTCTAGTTTTGTGCAGTATATGAATTCTATTTAATGTGCTGGGGATCATTTAGGCAGTTATGCAGTCACATCTATACCACAGAAGTTGGAAACCCTTCTAAGTTCATGTATGCATGCCCTCTGCATATTGGGCCACCTGGTATAAACTACAGTGTAACCTGGGGATTTGAACATACACATCAGATATGGTCAAGTGATGAATCAGGATCCTGTGGAATGCCATAGATGTACAGGAATTTGTCAGACTGCATTCGGAATACAGGAGTTTTATTGTTTGTCCAGACATGGATGCATCATCTACAATGTAAAGACTGACTGATGTTTAGAATCATTGGAAAGCCTTTCACCTTCCCAAAGACAGTATAGCCAAAGTCCTCATTATGCTGGAAGTCTGGCAATCAGTGTGGGCATGTTATTAGGTGTCCAACCTTAGCAAGGAGGCCTAGGAAACCAGTTGTGATATGCAGCCCATGAAGAAAGACCCTTACAAACCAAGAAGACAAAGTGCTGTAGACAATTGCAGAAATACTTAAGAATAAGTGGGTCTGATGATTTGTCCATAAAAATCCTTGCATAGGTTCCATTGAGAGAGTTTGGTGTTTTACTATTATAACAATTTAAGTAAAGAATAACACAAAATTCTAACTCAGTCCACACAACTAATCAAAAAATTACCCTCTCATAAGTGGGTAGATGCAATGGGAGCTTGCCTTTGGAAAGGAGTCTTGATGGGTGTCCTCAAATGGTCTTTGACCTGAAAGATGATCAGTCAGATTACATGCACATGTAACCTACTGTTATGGGTATGTAGCAGTAAGAGCTTTCTAGGGAGCTATGAGGGAACAAATAGATTCAGTATCAAGAAACAAGGAGAAATCCACCTGGATAGATGTCACATTTCATTTTAATATGAATAGATTTGCATTTTCATTTTATATCTTACACAAAAATGTACCTTTAACTCCAGCGCTAACCTCCAGGATGAACTGTCAGCAGCAACAGTAAAGAAATCACTTGCCAGATGTTATCACACATTGATAATTCTTGTATCTAAGATAACTGTTTAGGTTTAAAAAAATATTAAATTTTCCTATGTGCAGAATATTTGACATATTCAGATGGTGCAATATGGTCAACAAGGTATCCACAGCATTTGCAGTGATAGATCCAGGGAGCTTTCTCACATTCCTTTCCCTTTCTCATTTGTTTTCCTCTGGACCTGGAAAGAGAACTAAATCATGTGTAATATTGAACTACTTAGTTCTACAAAACAAAAGGAATGGCCTGTAGATAACTTTCAGAGAATGTCAGAATCTCTCTTAAAGAGCAGAACATGATAGGTAAAATGCTGAACTGACTTGCAGGATACAACCCTTTTCTTTGCCACAAATCCTGGCACAGAGCTACAAAGGTGTTGTCTGTACTGGAAAAAAATATAAGACAGAGTTTTCAAGTGCAGAAGTTACATTTTAGGCACATTGAGTGTACTTTTACCCTTGTACCAGAAAGCCAGAAAAAGTAGAGGAAAACATAACTTTTCCCAGCATAATATATTCACAAAGAAATATTTGCATGAAAAGCCCATAAATACACTCAACCTTTGGCTAATGTTGCTGACAGAGAAAAAAATGTATCATTTCCTGGAACCAGGAACGCCATTGTGTGCTTTATGTACTCACCTTGATAGCTTGTTATTTGTTGAGAGCTGAGCAGAATCAGAATCAGATTCAGCCATTCTCTCTGGCCCTGGGGCAGTTTGACTCAGGAACAGGAGTGGAGTAAGCCCAGTTCAGAAAGAGGGCTTTTTAACATTCACTGGTCAGTGATATACAAATGAAGCGGTACAAAAAAACACCCTGCATTCAGATAGGCTTTCCAGAACAGTACTTGATGATAGGACTTGAAGACAGAAGATGGCCTTTGGCAAAGAAAAGGTGGGCGACCATTCCAAAACTAAAAGAGCGAATGGATGCAGGCATTAAACAGCAATTTCAGAAATAATGGATGGGGATTTCCAGCCTCTTCAAAAAAAGAGATGATCTTTCTTGGAGTAACTGGCTTTTGTGCTCAGGTGAAACACAAGAACCAGCCATTGAATATGTCTCTGCTGGTGCCACATCTGTACGACTTTGCTATTGCTTGTTTACAGATACACCTTGACAAGGAAGCACAAATCACTAGAGGGAAAACTTTCCACTGCAGATCTGTTCTGAGGCAGATTGCAGCCTGGGAATAGAAAAGGCAAAGCTGTAGAGTTGCCAACATTTGACAAATCACAGTAAGTCTCTTTGCCTCACTGAGAGAGAGCAAGGGGAAACCAACTGTCTGAATCTGTGGCATCTAATGAGCAGGAACAAAATTACTTCAAACTGTTAACAAAGAAAAATTCTTTTTTTTTTCCAAAGCTACATTTCCTATGGGCCATTGCTACTCGTAACAAAAGTAAAGCTAAAACCTACACAGAACTGAGCATATTTTTTATTTTTCCATTTGAAACCTGGGATTATTTCCTCCAGGCATTTGGAAGGACAATGCTAGCAGAACCCTGTTTGCCAGTAAAACTCGGTTTTGGAAACCATCATCAGTGAGCATGAAAATGGGTCCAATGCTATGGAAATGAGCTCGTTACTATTATTTTTTTGCTGGCACTCACACAATTTGTGCTTTTAGAATTTTGAAAAGCGGGACATGAATTGCAAAGAAAAAATGAGTTAACAATATTAAACAGTCAGTTGCTAATTACTGAGCAATCCAAACCTGCGTCTGGAATGACATACTCAGGCATCCAGCTGGACCTCAAGCCATATGCTATACGACATCCTCACGCATAGCTCCCGCTACTGTCAAACACTGGAGTACTGGGTAAAAAGTTCAGCGTACAGATTAAAGTATGGTCAGAACTGTATATTTGTAGATACTTTAAAAAGAATAATGAATATCTGCAATCTATCAGTAAAAGTAAAGGATGAGAGCTGTTGACAGCAAGGTAGGAAATCACTCTGAATCATTGTATTTGTTTCACTCTCACTGCTTGGTTTGGAGCAGAGGTGTCCAATAATTCCAGTGCTGTTCTTTCTCCATAAAGAGGTTACTTATCGAGATTTAGAATGTTACTTCATCCTAGTACCACATTTCAGTTGCCATAGATCACATTTGTAATTGTTCAATGTAATAAATGAATTTTATTATGTACTTATTGATCCTGAGGTATGATACTTGGCAGAATGAAACATAAAGAAAATTCTAATACAATGTAGTAAGTTTTAATGGTGCAATTCCAAGGATAATAATATTGCTAAAAATATTATTCCCCTAAGTATAAAAAGTCAGTTACCTTTAGCTCTAGGTTTCTGCTTGGTCCTCGATAAAATATTAACTTTTAATTTATTTGAATTGTATTTCTTATCATGTATTTTCCAGATAAAGACCATCTATGTTAAAAAGTGTACATTTGTTTAACTAAACCAGATATTCTATAGTATCTTCTTGTAACAACCAAGATTTTCTTAAGTATTTTCTTATAGTAATATGAATTCCTATGTTTATGTTACATTATCTTATGTATATAAAAAATAACGCATCATAAATAAACTGTGAAATAACTCAGAGAAGTCTTTAAAAAATATCGGTGTCTGATTTGTATTTTCACTGGACATTTGCGTACCTGTGTTACAACTAAAAATTATTTCAGCCTGGAACAGTGATTCAGCGTTGTCCAAAGAAATCCGATGTTGTAAATGAGCCAGTGATCTCAGTCCTACCATTGGATGCAATAAGGCAGAGGAATCTGCAATTTTAGAACACTTGGCGGGAACTGAGCCTACACCACACGGTCCTTTTGGATGTATAGTTGTAATCCTGACTTGCTTAAAAATGTGGCCAGTGAAAGCATGCGTTTTGTGAGTTTTACATGAGAAAAGACTGTAGCGGCAAGACCCCAAAATATCCTGCAACTTATATCAAGGGTTGTTTAATTCCTGCTCATGCAAACAATATGCATGTATGGTCATGTAACTAGATTTAAATGTCATACAAGCAACTAAGAATTAAAGCAACTAGTCAAAGTAGAAAGTCATAAAGGAGAAAATATAGTAGAAAGATTTGTTTTGCACATGTTAAATTCCTCTATTGTTACTGGAAAATAAATAGTTCTTTGTATACAAATACATTAACAACTAGATAGCATGTGATTCAAGGACTCTGGTTTAAGAACAAATTCTCTATGATTTGGACTAATATTCTTTATGCAGCTAGTCAACGCTGTATTTGTGAAATATGAATTTGAATGAAAGATTATTATACTAGCTTAAAGCTGGATATTTACACATTCACCTCCCATATTCATTAAATATTTTCATGCAGAAAACAGTAAAGAATAATCCCATGGAAAGATGAAACCCTAAGCAACTCATTTTCCACTTTAGGAGAAGAGTCTCAGTGATCAGTATGAATTTTACTATTGCTTTATTTGCAGGCTTTGTCAGCTCTTTCTTGAATTGTTCTGTTGCAAATCTGAAACATACAATATTTTACACTACAGTAATATTTAACAGAGAACTGAGAATTGCAAGTGTTACTATTACACTTCCTGTAACATCCTTCCATTAAAAAGTTAACAGGCTGGACTAATTGTTTCATGATAAATGTTCATTTTTAAAACCTGCTCTTTTCCATGCAGCAAAACATAAATAGTATATACTGTACCAGTATTAGTCTGTTTTGAAATACTGCTTTTCTCCCCAAAAAGTTTATGGTGTAGATTCATAGTCTGAATTCTAATGTACTAATTCATGCTATAATAGCCTAACAAATCAAGGAACTCTAAAGAACCCACATAAATGTATATGCTGTTTGTGTGGGAACAAAAATCCCAGAGAGATTCTTGAAATTCTACACTGTCATAATAAATATTTAGATTGTAAAACATAACATAAGACAGATATTATTAATTTGAAAGGGAAAACAATTTCACATTTTTAAACTGAACATGCATTTACTTACAAATTACACTATAATTACATCATTTTTGTCCTCCCTGTTAGTGATGCATACCAATAGAGAGACCTTGAGAGAAATCTGCAAAATGCTTGATGAAAATGTAAATACTATCCAGCATTACTCAATTTAGTTTAAAGTGATTATAAAAGTTATAATAGCTAAAAGGTATTGATTTTTAAAACAAATGTGTACTTTAAAGGTGACAACATGTAGTATAGCATAAGTGTACATTCAAATTATCTATTGCTTTACTATTAATGATTAAGTGCAATTATTAATTATAGTATTCATCTGTTTTATAGCCATCTTCAGATATCTTCAAAAAGAAGTATATTAGTATCTGATAATAAAAACTGGAGATAGAAACTATATCCAGCATGCTTTGGAAATATAATTTTTAAGTGAATATGTTCATAATGCAGTGAATACAGGAAATTATTTATTTTTGCAGTAGATGTAATTAGGATTTTGCTCAAAAAAAAGTGCCTGCTTTAAGAAATACAATTTCTGAAGCCCATAACTAGGTAGTTGCTGTTGTTTAAGACAGGTATCTAGAGTCAGAAGACAAAAGTATTCTTTTTTTTGATGTGGACATTTTAATTTAATTTTCTGGTCTATTCAAAAGACATGTTGAGTATCTAGATCTTTGGCTTCAAAATGCCAGCCCTGAAATGCATGTGAATTAAATCACATACAATCTGCACAACCTCAAAACATGGAGACTTTGCTGGAAACCATTTAGTTAAGAGTTTGCCTCTTTCAGGTCTTGAAAAAGCACATGGCCATCTAATTAAGCAGGTCACTTATTAGGGCTCAAACACAGATTTAGCATGAAAAAGTCATATAATTCTTTCCCCTCCAGCCTACAGTCCCAACCATTACTAGATTAACATTCCTACATGTGTAATTCTTACAGAATGGATTTTAATACACTTCAGGCATCCCAGTAGAAGTATTTTAGGTAGGAGGGAAACTTTTTTTTCTCTCATTCTCAAAGTGATTGGCACAGATAAAGTTTTCACTTTCCCCATATCAGGTCAGGAGATGAAGATGAAGATGTTGTTTTGCTGATTAAGGATACCAGTTAAACTCAGACATCAGAGTGAAAAGAGTAGGCGTATTTACTGTTGATAACCAAATAATGTAACACTGTAATACAGAAGACATGCAGTAAGAAAAGGCAGAACAGTGTACCTAAAGCAACAAATACAAAATTTGGAAAATACAGGGTAATGCATCAAATCATTACTACCTGAGAGAGAGACAATAGTGATTAAGAAAAGATCCATCACCACTTGCACATGTTACCATCACCCAGCCCCGCAGTGGCTGGGCAGCCCCGGTTACAGCGAGGGTTTGCAGAGCCTGTCCCGGCAAGGGGGAAATCCTACGCGGTGCGTCCACCCGTAAGTGAGGCACCCAAAGTCGCTGTGAGCGGGTCCAGCCTTATATACCAGAGATCGACAGGCCAGAATAGCTGGCACCTTTGTTTTGAGTGGAAAATTTCTGGTTTCATTCTCCTGTTGGATTCCACCCAAAGCCTGGCCAGGGCTCAGGGGGGAGACCAAGGGAGTTTCTAACAAGGCCAAATACGTGGGTTCTCAGCCTTGAACAAGGCCAAACACGGGAAGCTGGATACATTCTCTCAGCATTTTGTCCTCACCACTGATTATATTCTAGGCTGCATCTTTCACTAGTGAGTTTACACACTTTGTTAATGATTACATCCTAAGTTAGCAGCTTCGGCTTGGGGCCTGTTGTCGAGGCTTCAGTATTTCAATGCTTTAGCACTTTTAGCATCAGCATAAGTGGGTTGTTATAACTTAAATAGTACAACACCTACTAGCACAATGTTTTTTAGTTATAAAATATACAGGATTCATCTATAGGTCAACTCTAACTTGGGCCTGTTGTCCAAGCCTTAGCACTTCAGATGTTGAAACGTAGCAGGTGGGAAGTACCCATTCTTCTTATTCCGAGAAAAATAGCATTGAAGATACTCAGGAAGGCAATCTTATGAAAAGCTGAGGAAGTGTAAACGCTAGGGCTCTTCACATACAATAGGGTCAATAATCTGTATTGCTGTACCATGTAAGTGGACTGTACAAGAGAAAAGTATGTGGACAAGAGGTTACAGGCAGCTGATAAAAGCCTATTTCTGGGTAGAATATGTGCAGAACCGGTACAAGGATGCATTTTATACTAGCTATGGTTACTAATTCCCACATGTGGGTAACTGAAGCATATTTTATGCACCTTGTATGTCTTGCATACCTTTGCCAGCTTGCCATGCATATTTAGGCACAGAAGTTCTTCCAGTCTGGAGGGCAGGCTCCAAACACCTGAATCTACATTTCCAGTTTGAATAGATGAACTGGAAGTATGCCTGTTTGGGAAGTAGCCTGGAATAATTTTGCTACCGCTACTCAGCTGGTGAGCACTTTGGGAAAGGAGTGTATACACTAAAGCAGTTGACTGCATTCTGCAGATTGGAGCTTTGTCAAATAGGATCTTACCACAGGACAACTGCATTTCCTTGACAGTTGCTCATACTACCCATGAACATTTTTGTGACAGTGCAAAATGTTCTAAAATTTTAAAAAGTACACCACTGAGGAAAGATGGTGTAACTTTAGGTTGTCATATATAAGCATGTTTCTACACTCATATTTAGAAATAAATTTTTAGACTATATGCTTTGATTTCAGTGAGTGGTTTAGAAATATGGTGACATTTAAACAAACCCCTGGAATAAAGATGGTGCACAGGATATAATGTTTACCCTTATAGGGTGAAGACAGGATAATTTATTCCTAACTGTACTTCTAATATCCTCTGCAGGAAGTATCAGAACACCCTCAAAGATATTTCGATTGCTGATGTGCATTTTATAATGAGCCTGTTTGTGATCATCAACACTTGGATAAGGCCTTTAGAAAAGACAGAAGTAAATAGGATCTGTTTGACAGTGTATAGTATTTAAAAAATTACAGATGTTACAAAAATACATGATTTTTCAAAAAATATCTCTTAAGTTTTGAAATATTGCATAATTTGCACCTTGGATAATGGATTTTTCATTAATAAATATATAAATCATAAATCATTTATTCATACAGTGTAATGTAGCAGTTTATTACATACTGCGTGAGTTTTGTAATCAGGGAATCCCCTGATGAAAAAAATAGCACAATATTAATTACCAGCACCATCTGTGCTAAACAATAGCAAAAACAATATTTTAATACAATGACTTCATGCATGTCAGCTATCTTCAACATTAAATACAGCAGTTTTGTTGATGTGGTTTACCTTCTACTCATTTAAATAACTGATGTTCTTACAAAGGTTAAAACTATGAATAAATGAATTAAAATTAAATATAATGAAAAACACCAATAGATACAGCACGGATCAAGCTCATTCATCAAATAGTGATCATACAGGTATAGATACACATATATTTATACATTAATTTTTAATTTTACCTACATGTTTCCATAAAAAAATTATTTACATGCTTGTTACCTGCCAAAGACTAATGTTCAACTTCTAAGTTGTTTGGGGTTTTTTAAATTATCATTATTCTAAATACTTAATCTTCGCAATATAAATATGAAATCTACTTGGAAACACTGTGAGTGTAAGTTCTTTTGATGTACACAAAAGTACTTAAGATACATTTAGTATTCTGGGAACTTACTGAATTTTCTACTGCATCCTGCCACCCACAATGCTAAAGTGTGAATTTAAGGGAGTTTTCTTTCTCTTGGTATGGTAGAAAAGATGTTATTCCTATACATCCAGATTATTTTTTTTTTTTATATTTTATTGAGTTTAGAAATATGTGAGCTAAATCAAAATTACACCTATCAACATATTGTCTTCTTGAATAATTCTGCCAAAGGAGCCAGTCAGGAATATTAGCATGAGGACAGGATTCAAATTCCCTGGTTGAGCTTGCCATGGAAAAGTCTTAAATGCAGCATCCTTATTTCCAAAGACCCCTCACCTATTCCCATGTCCACATTACCAACATGGAACATCCTTCTGCCAGTATATTCTCCTTATTATTTAATTATTTCAGACACAAGCATTTTCTTTCAATATACTGTCATCAAGCTCTGGATATATTTAACCATATGCCCACTACCAGAATTTTTTTTTTTTTTTTAATGTCTATCATATATTGGGGTTGTCTATCAATTTGCAACTTTCCCCATAACATCCGTCTTAATTCTTCAGTACTTCAAGACTTCATTGGCATTCATAACCTTCAAATGTCCATGTCAGCCTTAAAAACCCACAGTAGGCTGTGTCCCAGAATGGTGCTTTTATTTTTGCACGCATATAGTTTTGGTGGTAATAAAAATTTACAGGGGTTTTTTATTAAGAATTTTCACTTGCTGATATACTTTTTCATAGGTATCGTGGATAACATTGTTTGCAAGAATTTATGGGAGAGGAGACAGTAATGAGACTCCCAAAGCTTTAGGAACTGCCCGGAGCATTTATTTACCATAATAAAAATTAACTGCTTATTTACAACCATCAGCTCACCTACTGAAGGGCAGTGTGAATTCTCCCAACCCCTGGGCAATCTGCTTCCCCAGGCCTCCAGTGAGCTGCACATTATTCACTAGCCATGTGTATGTGTTTGCCCACACCAAAGACAGGCTGTTCCCTGCTCTCTGCACCACTTCTTACGTTTCCTGCATGTGGCTGATTTTTGCATGTTTTTCCACATCAGATATGAAGGGCCCTGACCCTGCCTTAGAATCATAGCATCATTTACGTCAGAAAAGACCCTTAATACCATCAAGTCCAAACATTAACCTAACACTGCCAAGTCCACCACTATACCACCTCCCTAAGCACCACATCTACATGTCTTTTAAATACCTCCAGGGATGGTGACTCAAACACTTCCCTGGGCAGCCTGTTCCAATGTTTGACAACCCTTTTGGTGAATAATTTTTTTCTAATATCCAAACTAAACCTCCCTAGGTGCAACTCGAGGCTGTTTCCTCTCATCTGATCACTTGTTACCTGGGGAAAGGGAACAACACCCACCTCACTACAACCTCCTTTCAGGTAGTTGTGGAGAGTGATAAGGTCTCCGCTGAGTCTCCTTTTCTCCAGGCTAAACCCTAGTTCCCTCAGCTGCTCCTCATAAGCTATCTAGACCTTTCACCAGCTTTACTGAAGGACACTCTAGCTTTGCACACATTTGCCTTTTGCTGGAGTTGGGTGACAAGCCAAGGAAACCTCCCAGACAGAACCATAATTCCCTTTAATGCTCAGTATTGGAGACAAAGTTATAAAGGAAGGCTTTGCACTTTTGTACTGCGACATACTGGTATTCAGCAAATAGCGATACTTTATTGCGACATCCACAGATACTGTCTCAGGGATCCTGTAGCCTTTTGCTGTCAGTGGATTTCTGTACAAACTGAATCCATTCAGGTATTCATCTCCTTGCCAGGCCTATCTTGGTCTGCTAGCAGAGTTGTAAATCTCATCAGATACTCCATAGGGATGCCTAACCATTGCAAATTAAGTCTAATTTCTTTTTCTTCCTCATTTTGATGTATGCTTGTGGCCACTGCTCCATTTCCATATCAATAATTCTCTAACCAGCCTGGCTATTCTTCTGTCCCAGTGTTTTCTGAGGGTAGTTGAAAAGATTTATTTCTCCCTTGCAATCTAACAGTTTTCTCAGTTGTGAACATGACTCCAGGTTGATATCTACTTCTATACCCACATCTCTTGTATCTTTTCTTTTCATGTTTCTGTGATCTTCCTAAATTTGTTAATTAAAGGGAACCTCCTCAGAAATATTGTGCAGGCTTTTACTTTTTTCCCCTTAAAGAAAAAGTCTAATTTTCCCAAGCTTGTGTTATTCAGTGCTACCTTTTCCCAATGTCAGTCCAGACTGTAATCTGGCCATTATGTGGAATTCACTTCTTGCTCTTAGTGGCTAAGTGACTCCCTCTTTCTGCTGCCTGCACTTCATTATTTCCTCTTACTCTTTCTGACCTAAGTGGTTCTTCTGACAACGGTAGATTTCTCACATATGTGGATCATTTCTATGGCTCTGTATATTTAATTTCTTCTTATCTCATTCCAGTATATTATTATAGGCAGTTTTACTCCTGCCTATATAACACATTTTTCACTTTTTAGTGGTGGCTTCTGCTATGTGACAAGGCTTTTCTTCTGTAGCTTCTCAGGTCTCCTTGATTCTCTTTTCAATGTATTTCTCCCCTCAAATAATTACTTCCCCTTGCTCTTTTCTTTTTGGTTATTCCTCCCTCATACTTGTCAGTAATTATTTTCAAATAATGATGTTTAATTGGTTATCTTTTTCTAATCTGCGAAGACTTCTCCTCATCATTATCTTCTCCACCATTCTTGATTAGGCAAGTCCAAAATCTTAGGCTCTCCACTAAACACCACAGGAAGAAAATATTTTGCCTCTATCAGGACAACCTTTCCATAGTGTTTCAGTAAATCAACACTTGCAGTTTGCTTTTCAGCCCTTAGTTTAATTTCTCCTTTGCCTTTTTCATTCTTCCTCACTAGTTGTATTCTGTAGTTGATCATGAGGACATCAGAGTGAAAGATAGTTCATTCAGTACAGAGCAGATCTCCCTTCCCTTGATCATCCAAACAGTTCTGCTGACAATACCTGAGCAGGATTCTGCCTTAGATTTCTGCTGTATATGTATTTTTGCTGTTATGTTGTATTTTAGTTACCAGGATAAGATATTTTAGAAACATAAATGCTACTTTCGAATATTAAAAATCCAATGCTTAATATCTCTCAAATAGAAAAGCAGTAATTAAGAAGCATATACTAAATACAAAATTGAAGATATACAAATTCTGCTAATGCTCTAGCTTGTCAACCTGAAATTTGACATTTGAAATGACATTTGAAATCTTTAGAAAATGACCAGCTGCAGAAAATAGACACTTTTGAATCATTACTGTACTGCAAAGTGCCTACCTTTTTACATACCAAGCACTACACTGACAATCTGCCAGTATAGGAGTGAGGTATTTAATTTGCATTAGAAATTACAAAATACTGTGAAGATAATACAGAAACACAGCAATGGTGACTTCTAACAGGTGATCCCTCATAGAATGGTTCAACTGCAAGTTTGAATTTACTGTCAGTAAAGATTTGCAGCTGATACCTGGCTTAGCAGTTAGACAAAAGAGGCACCTCAGTATGAGCCCACTTCAGAGCTGCTGATTATTGACACTAGGTGTGTAAGTGGAGGTAAAAGCAGTACTGGAGTGGGCTTCAAATATTTTCAGTCTCTGGAGTACTTTGAACCTCACTAAGCCTCATCTGAGCACTCCTAAAGAGTGAGTAAGCCGTATAAAAGCCAGCCACACTGTTCAGAGGCAGCAGCAGGGATACTGGCAGTAGGGCTCCACCTCTGAAACACAACCTCCTGAGATCTTTGCTTTTATCTCTGCTTTATGGTGGTGAAGAACATTAAATAATTAGAGTACATTGAGAACTGATGGATTATAGCATACATCCCCCAACCATATATAACAGAAATATATCATGTATACAGGCTTCATATTTAAGATTGTGAAGCAAAGGCCTAAATTAATCTTGTTCTCCAAATGCCCAGGAAATAACCATACACAGAGACAAAACTATCTCATTTTAAATTCTATAGCTGATATTAAAAATTAGTCTTATTAATTAGTTTGCTATTCCATTTAATGATCAGTCTACCTTTTAGTGATTCTTCAAAGAGTCCTGATAGAATGCTTATATTAGGATCTCCTCAATGTATTTAAAGTAGCTTCCCAAGAATGAGGGAGTATTTTCAGACCTCTTTTCTCCAAATGGAAATACCTTTCTGAAGAACACATATGTTATTCAGACACTCTACACTTGGCTTAATACCTACACAAAATGCCCAAGAATCATGAGCTAGAGTTCATTGTTTTATAAGATGGACCCCATTTATGTAAATAATGCATTTAAGAATGCAGGTTTTTTAAACCTTATGTTACATGTAAGCACACTTTTTTAGCTAATAGTCTGTACAGCTGAGGCTTACAGGCAAGGTATTTATACATTTGTGGGTTGGTAAGTAAATCACTTCTAATGAGGCTTTTTAAGTAACTCTTCTCCATGTTTTCCTTAGATAACACAAACATTAGAAATGGGACATTACTGCATTTAACTACCAAGCAAAGGTTAAGACTGTTTATTTACTAGTTCATTTCTTCCAGAAAGGGAAATATACTTTAAATTTTCTTTCATTCAGCATTCATGAAATTGTCTGCATGTTTACTATTATGGTTTGATGAATTTTTCTGTTGGGTATAGGAACAAAATATGAAAATAACTTGCAAAAATTGAGGAAATAGGCTATGTGGCATATGTGTCCAGTTATTACTCAGTTTAGAAAAGTTGAAAGAAATGGGTAAAAGTTCAGATTTAATGTAGATTAGGGCAGACGATTATTTTAAACTTGAATTTGTGGTTAGTGTAGTTACCAAGAGATCGTGCACACAATGGAAACTGTTTGATTTTTAACTAAAGCAATAAACAGACCAAAGACCGAGCAAACAAGGAGTCCTAATTATCCCTTCTCATCAAAGAGTCAATCTTTCTATCTGTGACAGTTTCAAGATATGATACTATCAACAGATTTCTTCAGAAATAAACATTCCAAAATTTCCAATTCAGACAGAAACAAAATAATTTAGAGTGATAACACTACAAAGCAAATGAAAGAGAGGCCAGGAAAGAAACTTGGATGCTTTCTTCCATGTGCTGATGGCCTCCAAGCCATAATTTTTTATGTTCAGCAATGTAAGTACCAGTCAGTTATCCTGTTGTAGTGGATCTACCTACTATCTGAGGAGATTAAATTGGGGGAGTGATAATGCCTGCTGCTTCTTATCTATGCTCCAAATCCTATGCTAAGGATGGTTTTGAAACACAAAGAGTTTTATTCCCGCCCCCAAATTTGAATGTTTCTTCAGAAGATAGCCAGCTTGGGAGTCAGTGGATCCTCCTCTACCCTGTATGGGTAAGCATAGTGTTTACCTTAGAGGTACTTTGCAAATTCTGTGACCTGACTTTGTTTATGTAAGGCTGAAACATTAAGCGAGGAATTAATTTTGTCTTATTCAAGTAAGTGGAAGCTACATGAGCACACGGAAGGTAGATTTATGGTTTTGGAACCTATACTGAGCTACTCTTTATCTCCGGTTCTACATATAATGAAAATTTCCAAAACATGCAAAAAAACCCGGGTACTCCTACAGGATATTTAGAAGCCGTATATATTGGTTTAAGACACAAACTAGTGAATCTTAAAGTTGTATATAACTGCTTTACTGACAGTTGGTTCTTCAAACTATTTGTTTTCTGTGACAGGTGGTGCATCTTGCTTATTTTTCTACCATAGGCATGGAGTTTACCAGATCATGGAATGTACAGTAGACTTCTGTGTTATGTTGCCCTACTTCTCCGTTCAGAAGAAGAAATGGCTATATACTGCTGATGGGAGATAAGGTTAAATGAATTCTTAACACTTATGTACAGTGTAAGTAGCTTAGTTTTTCAAAATTTGCTAGAACATTGAATTAAAGAACTGTTATTTTCTTTGGACATTGAAAATTACACTCGTTCGACACATCAACTTGGGATGGGAAACTTGGGAACATACTCTAAAGAACTTGATTTTGGATCCCATCTGTAAATACAAATATTAAAGGTATTATTGTAATACTGTAAATTTTACCTTATGGTGTCTTCCATTTATTTGAGTCTTTGTAAATTTTATGAATGGCTTTATTTCATAATTTTTTCAATTCTATTTCAAAAACATATTTAAAACAATTTATGTGCAAGGTTGAGGAAAAACCTACCCCGAGATCTCCTTTTTTTCTTCTTTTTCTTTCATTATGGTAGAGTAATAGTCATATACAACATTTTAAAAATAAGCAGAATAAATTTATTGGAGACAATGATTGTAATTAAAAAACCCAAACCTGAATTGGTTTGCCTTTCTTATATGATACTGAATCATATATGAAATTAATGTCCTAAAAGGTCAGTGGCAGGAACAAGAGGTAAAAAATACATTTTTTTAGAGCTCACAGCTTTCATGAACTAAATCATTAATATTGGTTACACACATAAGAATGAATTAATGCCATGACTAGTGTTCTGATACATTTAGCATGGAAGTTGGAGACACAAAAATACTGAATGCTAGAGAAGTAATACACGTTACACTTAATAAGTCAGTGATTCTTTAACACTGATTTTAAAATGGAATTGCAACCAGCTGTTTACCAGGTAGTGAAACTGAGGGAATCAAGTCCCTCCAGACTTTCTTGGAAAGTCTTGAAGCTTCAGTGCAGTGCCAAATAGGCTTGAGATGAAATAGGGGCTGGAAGCTGGTAATATTTAAACATTACCTTCAGCTGAGAGTTAGATCAGTCGGAAAAAGAAAAGAGGAAACAGCATGAAGACAGAAGTAACACAGCCAAGTGTTGCATGATTGTGCATACTCTACCTACTCTTGTAATATCAGGGACGGGTACCAGTGAGGAAAGATTTGTTTGTGCTAGATGATTTGACAAAACACATCATAGCATAAGAAAATGGAGTTACCTCTGATAAATTGACTTACTTAACACCTGCTAACGACCTATATTTATGACCCTTCTCAGAAAATCCCTTCTGTGTTCAGAGGAAGGCACAAACTGCAAAGAATAAGAATTTTTTTTTCCTAGCTCTTTGAAAGGGCACTGGCAAAAACCGTGGAGGAAAAAAAAAAAAAGTAATGGAAGCAGCAAAACACCAGGGGAAAAAAACCCCAACAAATCCAAAGAGAAGGAAAATAAAAAAAAAAAAAAAAGGAAACATTTTCTAAGAAAAACAGCATTTTCAGTCTTCAACTTGAGAGAGGAGCAGTAGGCCAATGAGAAGGACACACAGATCATAAATAGACAACTCGTGTTGCAGAGTTGGAGGCTCACAGCATTTTTCACTTCTACTGTTCCCAAGATCCACCTATACATGAACTTAGAAGGAAGAAATTAGCAGAGGAAAGGTAGGAAAGGAAAATATGCCATTATAAGCATCATTATTACAATGAACAAATTCCCCAAAACACAGGAGGATCATTTTTTACTAGTCTACACAAAACTTTATCTCAGAAATGGGTCAAAAATTAGAATTTGAATGAAATCAAATGTATCTGCATTTTTCCATTGGTTTAAACATTTCTTCAAAGCCTATAATTGCATTATGTGAAGACTGAGTAATATAAAACATCTGCAGCAAAGTGGCAGTGGCTATGGTGGTGGATTTTCCAACTTAGTCTTTTAATTCCAGTTTTACACATTTACTTTAAAATTATATTTCCTTGAGTCATGTATAGAATCAAAGACCCTTCTAGAAAGCTTTGTAATTTCAAGATTACTTGAATATTTCATATTAATTTAATTTTACTATCAATCAAAGGCTGTACTTTGTGGAACGCTTTAGAGTGCCAGAGAAAATAATCCTTTATTACTGTTGTTGTTGTTTCATCAACAAGCAGGTCACATAGTGCATTACTTCCATAGGTCAAGCCTACTGTGCACCCTGGGGTGGCTTTGTTCTCCCCTTTAAGGGCACTGGCTACCAACTTCCCCACTCCCCTGTAATTTCCAATCTCTTTGCAGCTCCTTCTGTTTCTTACTTCACTCTAGGGTCTCTAGATATATGCCTACCCTTCTGCTTCTCCCAGACTAGGATACCCTCTTTTCTTACCTTCCTGACAGAAGTTTTCTCTGCGTGTATCCCTTCCCCTTGCTATCTTTTTCCCAGTCATCATTTTGACACCCATCCTCTGTGTCTTGGAACCAATTTATTCAGGAATTTCCATATTTTAAAAAAGCTGGAAGCAAAGGCATACCAGGAGTTATGCTAGAAAATCTATAGGCTGCTACAGAGGAGCTTTTAAGTTCTGGACTTGGTAATCAGAGTTCCATCAACTTCCCTGTCCAGCTACTAGGAAAAGTAGCTGTGTTTGACCAGTTGATTCACAGAAATTGACCAAATATAAAATTTCAGGCACTGTACAGTAGAATTGGGCAGAAATGCCATCAAGCTAGGTATTGAATCTCTCCTCAATTTAGCAGTTATACTGTTGTTACTTCTTTGTATAACCTTGTTGCTAGCCTATGGATAGCAATGCAAAGGTGATTTCCATAGAATAATTCAAATACACAGCTAAACTGAAAAGCCTATTTAAAATGAAATCACTATTACAAGCACAACTGTGAGAAACATTCTTTTTTCAATGGTAAATAGACCCATTAGTGTGAACACAAAGTTAGCTGAGTAGAATAGTCTTATTTTTTGCTTCTCTCAAGATACGCTTTTATTAGTCTGGATAGGTACAATTCTTTGTCTGTTTCCCCATCATTTTGTTTCTACAATACTATGTCAAAACTGACTAATGAGAAGTAATTTCTGTAAAGGTACTACATGTTGCCATCCAATACTAAAATTACCATTGATGCATACAGTATAGCAAAATCAAACTATGTATTCTGAAGAGAGATGTGAAGACTCATGACTTTTAGTATGTCATCATTATGCATAATAATATGCATTTCTGTTATAAACTAGTATACTTAGTATAAGATAGATAACAACAATACTTTAGGCCAAGAACTAAAAAATTAGTATTCAGCAGTAAAAGACAATTAAATTGCATTAATTTTTTTCAAGGGCTCTCTACCAAGTCAAGTTAAAGGCTTCCTTGAAATGCATGCACACTTATAGGTGTTACACATCTGGGCAGTATGTAGTTGATGAGAACCACTGGATTTAATATATGCATCTGACTACAGAAAGGCATTATAGTTTTTGATTTGTGCACAAGATCTTTCATATATGCAGTTTTCTGTGCAAACAATTATGTTTTTCTATGTCTAAGATATCCTCTCTGAAACCAACTAGCTGGAAGACCAGCTGGAGATCTTTTCGAAATATACTTCATAATCTTGAAGCAAGGGTATTTTTATTTTTCTGGCCAGCAGTAAATTTTCTACCTCAGTAGCATGGCTTATGGTACAGTATTAAAGATCCAAGCTTTCGCAGCAGGTTGTATTGGCTACGTAAGCTTACACTGATTAAGCTTCTAGGAAGAAACAGTCAAATATGAACACATAAAACAACACCGCAAATTCTCAATTGAACTTAGCTAAATCAATGAAATGTGAATTGTGAATTTATCTCACTTTAATATACATTATACAACTAAACGCAATTTAACAAACAGCCCATAGATTAATCCATACTGATATTTCCTGTGCAGCATTATTTCTACTTTCCAGCGCAAGATATCCAATACTACTGCTCTGTCAGTTGACAGTCATATTCGATTCTTTTACTGAAATCCTGTACTGCATTACTGCTAGACCGAACAAGAAGCAAATTTCCACATGGGAAATTTTGGAAGAAATGTGGATGCAAGTCTAAGTATAACCAAAGGCAATAATATACTCTCTTTTTGATACATTGATACATATTATATAAAGAAATAAAAAATTTGCCACTAATTACTGAAGGATTACACTTGGAAGATGTGACCTGGAGACTACCTCACCTTCTTGACTGCCAGTTCCCCTCTAGTGGCTCTTTCAAGCATACAGACTTTGCAGGCATCACTGCTCTCTTCATAAACAAGGTGAGGTGGCAACATCTTGCTGACATTCATTACCTATAAATAATGACTATCTGAAAATTGTGAAGAACATTATAACACTGCTGGGCTCCATCCACTCCCTAGCCATGCACACCCCAGCATTCTGTCACTGCACACGTGTGTATCTTACTTTGCCATCTGCTGGTGGTCCCCAGCTTCCAGGTTCCTCTGATTTATCTTACTCTTTCTGTGAAACTCTTCCAAAACTAGGGA
Organism: Athene noctua; assembly: GCF_965140245.1. NCBI lineage: Eukaryota > Metazoa > Chordata > Aves > Strigiformes > Strigidae > Athene > Athene noctua. The sequence goes on along the minus strand of NC_134038.1, from coordinate 22,042,123 downwards.
CTGGAACCCACAAATGGACAGCACTACCATGTGGACTTGGTCCAGTGTCCTGACCTTGACATCTGGGAAGACCTCACTATGTGTAAGCATGAGGGCCTTAGTGCTTTCACGTTCTCTGAATCAGAGCTGTATTGTCTTGCCTTCAAGGCACTGGTCCCTTAGTGCTACCTTAGCTGCCTGGAACGTCTGGCTCAGGCTGCAGCTTTTAAGAGTTTCCAATTTCTCAGCTCTAGAGCCAAGAGAAGGCAGAGGTTGGATGATTCAGCTTCCCTTTTTCACTCTGGAGAATCTAGAAGCAAGGTAAGCCATAAAAAGCCAGAAAGCTCAGAGCTTGAGTTCTTGTTCAGTCTCTCACAGAATTTTCCATATTCTCTTGAATGGAAATAAACATAAAAATCTGCTTTAGTTTTGAATAGAAATTTGAGGTTTCTGCTGAAACTAAGAGAAAATTAAATAAATAAATAAATCAATCTGCAGAGGAAATCAGATTTTATCAGAGATTTTTGGAGTCAAATGACCTAGATCTAAGATCGGCATTTTCCTTTTTTTGCTTCTCCTCGCCCACTCACCTTCAGTCTCTTCAGTGTCAAGGATGTACTGAAATATGCTATAATCACTGATTTCCACTGTTTAATGGTAAGCACGCACATGAACTTCTCCCCTAGCAGTTCCTGAGAATGGCACAATCACTCTGTCTTGTAATCTTGGAAAAATATAACTGATTTTCCCTGAAAAAGTAAAACTGACTACAAACCCAGTTTATTATGTGCACAAAATAAATTATCAAAGGGAGACAAATATTTTTGTTTGTTTTCTAATCTTGTTCAGGTATATTTATTTTAAAGGTTACTTGCAGTTTCAGAGTGGAAATGTGCTTTTGAAATTGTTTTACTTTTCAACACTGTATGCCAGTAGGTTGCCTTTTCATCTTTTTCTCAGCTTGTGAAGGATATGAAAAGGAAAGATATATATGAGCAAAAATCAGACTAGAAATTAATCTCCAGAAAAAGAAAATATTCTATTATTGTAATTTGATATAGATGGTATTTGGACAGAAAACAACCCGTTCTCATTAAGAGTGAGATTTAGCTTTACATTTTCATACTGAAATAAAACTTTAACCCTTGAGCAATTCCACTGAAATAATTTTATATTGTTAATGTTCACAATGAGACCCTGATCCCACTGAAGTAAATGGCAGAGATTCCACTAACTTCAGAAGAGTGAGATTTAATTCCTGGTCTCCTTTGGCTGTTAGAGTCCGTCCTGGTGTCTCTCTAGCTGCATAAGAAAAAAAGTAGCATTGTGGAAAAGGCTCATATACTTTTGATAAACATCATGTGATATGGTAATACAGAGGATTTAAATTATATATTACCAGATTCTTGTCTTTGTGTTCACCTTTATTGAACTTCAGATGTATGGTATTACTCTATAACAAAATTTCCATAGACATCTAAGGTTTAGCTCACCCCTGTTTCACATTTACCTTGTTAGCAGCTGTGGTATTGTTTATGGCTGGGGTCAGCATTGCAGGAGAGAAGTTGATTGGGAATGTATGTGTTCGGGAAGGGAACTGATGAACTAATTCTGTGGAAGGGAATACTCCTCTTCAGGAACTCTTACTGTTCTCTTTTATGAAGGGAAGTTTCTATTGCAGTGGAAACGATGGATTAGTTTTGTTTGCGGAAACTTCTGAACTTCCATTGTTCAAGGGTCTGCGGTGCAGGACACACTTGTAGACAAGTGCAGGCTACTGGCTGGGAGCCAAAGGAAAGTTTTGCTGGAGGTCTCACTTGGAAACGATGACTCCAGGAAGTGAAAGTTTAACTTAGTTCAAATTGTGATGAGTGTGCAAAATAGATTTACCTTCATTCAAGTTCATTTCCAAGTTGTGGCTATGCAACTGAATTTAATCACTGATATCTTGCAAGCTGAGTTTCAACAAGTCTCAAACTGCTGGTGCGGCTCCTTCCTTAGTGGCAAAAATGTATTATAAAGTAGGAGGGAACAGAATAAACTCTGTTGATGCAATACAGACTTTAGCATGATCCAATATAATGCAGCGCTTATGATTCTCTATTTTGTTTTACTCCTATGAGACAAGAAGAAACAACCTGGCAATTTTTCTAGATTATAAACTCTTTAGGGGAGGGAATATGTCTCTGTGTGCGTACTTTGAAGTGCCTCCAACACCTTGGGGTTCTTTATAAATGGTAGTAATAATAACCATTTATTGCTGGGCAGTGTGGTCTGGTCTCCCATTTACATTCTGTGTGATTGGTTGTGCTGTGTCGCTGTCCTGTTCATCACTTCTCACCTTGCACTTACATGCAACTTCTATTATGGTTATTTTTAGAATACATAAGGCACTCAAATAACATGATTACAAGTGTGGAACAACAGCTTAGGAAACAGATAGGAGGATAGTTCACAGAAAGAGGCAACATACTGCACCTAAGCTGTGCAAGATCAAACCTGACATTGTAAAAGCGAAGAGAGAGGGTTTAATATGAAAATAGTGTTATGAGATTATAATGAGTACTACTTTTTTTTTTTTTTTTTTTTTTCAGATGAGTTACTATAATTTAATGAGTTTCTGGATTTCTTTTTAAAATTCTATATGGATACATGCATACTTACACTTGGGGTGTGTATGTGTTTATGTGTGTGTTGTAAAACACAGAAAACAGTGTGCTGCAGGAACCAAAATGGACCACTTGTAATGCTATTTTCCATTCATGGAGGGAAGTAAAATGACCACAAGTTTCCCTTTCATGGAACCTAAGCAATCTTTATAGAAAGTTACATTTTCTGTCAACTTCAAGAATGGGATATATTTACATACATTCAGACAGTTTGTGATGCCTGGAGGCAATGAGGGGTGCAGCATGGAATGCTCTTCAGCTCTGGCTGACAGAGGGTACTGAGTGTTTTGTTCTAGTTGTCAGACATTAGAGCACCCCTGTGATTTCTCCAGCTTTGTGCTGAAGGCTGGCTTGGGTTCTTATCTCCAGGATGGTGCTGAACTGGTGGAGGCATAAAAGAATCTTTATCTCCCCTCTTTACTTCAGTGCAGCAGAGGAATGAATCCAATATAACATGACCACTTCAGGTAAAGTCTATAAGATTGCATCCCTCAGTATATTGGCATTTTATGGTGTCTAACAGCAAACAATGGAGGAATTTTGCATCAGATGAAACTATTCCCCCTTGTTTTTTCTGTTGAATTAAATACTGTAAATTAGTCTGTCACAAATGCTCTTTTGAGACACACAGTGATATACATTTTGCATATAACTGACAAATTTTAAAATATTATGCCCAGTCCTCTCCTACCACAGGTACTCTCTACTATGATCCCTCTCCAAAACCACTTGTCTCCCCTAAGCATGTTAGATTACCTGTACTCACTTCTCCTGCTGGAGCCTTCTAAAATCTTATGGTTCTCATGATTAGAAACTTAATTCTAGTCTCCAGTCAATTTTACTTATGGTTAATATAGTCTCATTTATTTTTGGTGTCATCATTTAAATTCATTTTGGTGCTCCTTCACTAGGCTCACCTTTCTCTGATCATATTAAGTGCATATACACCTCACTAACATGCAACAAACACTGGCTGGAAGTTTTATAATTTACTGAAGATCATAAATTTATTACTATGGTTCTTTATTGATGCTACATTTCTTTACATCTCTCAGAGTATGAAAATGTAGGTAAACATTAGTCTAAATAAAGAAATTATATACCTGTAGATTTTTAATTGATTTTGAAACATTAAGTTTTGATATTTAAATTGATCTAGTGTAGAAGAATGGGACTATGGATTATCTCATCTGAAATTAAAGGCAGTTTAGATACACTGTTGGAACAAAGAAAGTTTCTAATTTCACCGCCAAAAATGAAACTGCATCATAAAGACACTGTTTAAAAGCATTTCATTAGTGACTGCTAAACTGCATCTAAAATAATAATTTTAATACCTCGAGGCAATGTAATTTCCACCTAGAGCTATTTCAATTTTACTTCAAGAGGGATTGGTACAGGTCCTAAATAGTTGCCTTAGAGATGTGCATAACAAAGGTACATCTGTATGAGATATAATGGTTTAAGAAAATCATTCATTTTAAGTAATATAACAGCCTGAAAGGGATGAAGGTCCATCCTTCTAAATAATTTTTAATTTAAATAACAATTTTAGGGAAGATATAGTCATTGAGAGCAGAGAACATGGGATAAGGTATAAATATTCCATCTCCACTGCTTAGAAGCCCATAGAAAATGGTAGTCAGTAAAGAGGCGTCTGGGGACATTAGTTGACAAGGTCAAGTAGTCAGATTTAATCAAATTCATTTTGTAGCTGGAGATTTACTCATAGTTATAAGACAACGAAGTCATCTCAAGTAAGGAAACCTAACAAGAAAGCAATACATCATCTACATGAAGTTAAATATATTGCTCTCAGACATTTATCTTCATGTCAGAATCAAGGAAGGTTTTGGAAGTACTATTCTAGCATGAGCTATTTAAATATCAGTAAGTGATAATGTAAAGCAGTTGTGCTTTTGTTTCAGTGATACTGTGAATCTCTGGTAGCAGTTTAACTTTATTGCTACTGGGATACACTGATGTAATGAACTGATTTGGGACAAAGATCTGTATTTCATTACCAGTTTGCAAGTTTGTATAGTTTTAACATAAGGAACTGATTTTCAACACCTTCTACTGCCATCACTGCAGTTTAAGGGAGATATGGCATTAGTTTCGCAGAGGAGAACTGGGATCTTTGACTTTCTTAGGCAGTTTGAAAATGGAAGACACTGCAGGAGATCAGCTGGAGAAACAGAAACTGAGCTGACTTGTAGACCGCTGCTTATTACCTCAATTTGAGACTCAGATCATATAAAATGTTTGAAGTCTAGAGCTGTGTATAAGCTAGCGTATTTTTGGTAGTAGGATAGTAAGAAATTGTGATGATTTTAAGAGTTACAATACTCTAAGAGAACAGGGGGATTTGTTCTGAACAGGCAATTGCTGATTAATAGTTGTTCCTGTCCTAAAAGGAAAATACTGGAACTGGACTTGCTGTGTGTCATAAAGGACAACCTCTAGTATTTTGGATTTTTTTGCTAGGTGAATTTAGTGTATGCATTCCTCTGTGTTCTAAGATCAACTCTCTGTAAATGCCTTGCTCTGAAATTTAAAAACTGGAACTGGTTGAACTTAATTCCAACTTGTTTTCTTGTACTCAATTCAGAATCCTCTTTTCCGTATGTAGGTATTTTAACAAAATGTATACAGCCCAAAATGAAATAATAAAATTAGGGAAAATAGATTATAGCTCTGTATTTTTATAGAATGGAGATTTCTTAGAATTAAAGTCTCCAGAAATGGACTATCCAAATGCAGGAAATCTAAATTACATTTTCCTTTTTTTTTTTTTTTTTTTTTTTCCCCTGTCTGGTTTTTGAATTTATAAATTAATTCGTTTCACCATTTTTTTGGAAACTTTCATTATGTAAAATCTCACCATGACAGATATTTTCTTGATTAGCAGCCTAATCTTTCCTTTCTAGAAGTCTATGCCACTACTCCTTCTTATGTATTATCTTTCACTGAATAATTTTTCCCAATGTTATCTCCTACTAATATCTTAGTACAACAACATTTAGTTCTCATCAGCATTATTCATAAGCAATTCCTCAGGTTACCTGACTATTTATTTACTGAAATTTCTATATTTTCATACTTCAGTGCACAGGACCAAGGTTAACATCCTAGGTTAAGGAGTTTAACAGAGTTTAACAGAGAGAACAAGAGAGATACATTAACAAATGCTGATGAGAATGTAAAAGGTAGGTGAGAGAACCATATAAATAAGCAAATAGGAATCAAAAGTAATATACAGGGTCACTAACAGATAACGTAAATAAGGCATAGTCATCAACATGCATATTTTTCTGTCTTTCAAATGATCAGAGCTTTGTTATATGAGGTAAAAACTGATGGTTCTTCATGTAGGTCCCATATCGTACATTCAGAGGCTTTTTCCCAACCCCCAGGCAGAATGATAGGCTGGAGGACAATTAAATAGGTGCATTGTTGTACGTGTTCTTGAATTGGATTCTGCAGGCCCAGTCTCTTCTGGCAGAATGCATTAGAGATAAAAGATACTGAAAGTTACCCATTAGATATCATATGAGAATAAGAGAAGTGTTAATTTCACATAAATATTGGCTGGCAACCTTCTGTACAGTCAATGTGTACAGAAAAAGGTTCACAACCCACATTTTGGGCAAGATAATCAAAAGTTGGTCTGACCTCACCTGCAACAGGGTTAATTAAACTAAGGAGATATCTGGGTAGTACTTTCATTTTTAAACCATTTGATAGCTAATCCACTGTTTTCTACTATGTATTTTGAAATTTTTGTATTTTAAGAAGCACAAGTTAACCATTTAGCAGCGAACAAAATGAAAGCTGTATCCTGCAAATACCACCAAGCTCCAAACTTAACCTCATTTTTATACTTGATTGTGGAAATATTCGCTATGACTCAAAATGTTCAAAAACATAAGTAGCCCCAAAGCCATGTTGCGTCATAGTACCACATACTTTTTATGGAATAAATTAACTTGTGCTATAAGTTTTACATGTATAAACTGTGAATGTCTTAGAAAATCTATTCAGAATCTGATATGACACTTTCTTCAGTTGACCTATGTGTGATAATCATATGAAATCCATATCCTCTTCTATTTTTAGGCATTATATGATAATTTAGTGAATTTGTATGTAGTATTTTTAATGTGTATCTACTTAAAATTGTTGATCGGTCTCTAATTTGGAAGAAATTTTAAACTTTGTACTAATGAAAGATATTAAAAAAAAAAATTAGTATATCTTGGGTGATTTTATTATGAATTATTTCAGTAGTGAGTCTACCTGTACTTATCAATAGCTCAAGCAATATTTTTCACTTTACAAGACAAGGTAAGAGGTTAAGAACCCTTTAGAATTATCTTGTTTTATCATCACAAGCAGATGCATCCTGAGAAGCAGAAAAGACAGCCTATAAACCAGGTGTCCAAGTACCTCAAACATCAGGAGTACATAATACATCATGGAGCAATACATGAGTATAATGACAAGAAAAAGGACAAGAAAATATAGAAAAATGGTTTGTTTTCTTCATTAGCTTGAGAGAGGTAAATTTTCCATTATGTCATCCTAAAATTCTCAGTCCAGAAACAACATGGAATCCCACATAGTTGATATACAGGCTAAAATGAAGGATAAAGGAATAAAGGCTGTGGATGGAAGCAAAGCAGTGAGAAGGCAAATTGTTAATGATGTAACAAAATTAATAATAAGAAATGTGACATTAGAACAATACAAAAATTCTTCATTAATAAATCTAGCGTGTAATTCAGGGAATCAACAACTAAGGAGCAACATTTTCACATATAAAATTTGCCTTTTATATTTGCATTAGTCCTACAGAGTGAGTGAAATGGAACTTAAAATAAGTGAAAAAGCTCATTGAAAAAAATATCATCATCTGTGGCTATCTCACTCATGAAATCTACCATTTCATGGCCAGAGAATGGCCATGGCAACAACCTCCAGTGAAAGGATCACATTTCAAAAAATGTCTCTAGGATTTTGTTAGTCAATGTCCAAAAACCAAGAAAATAGAAGTAGGAATATAGGATCCATAAATTAGATTGTTTGGTGTTCATTATAGAACTATTCCCACATAAAGGTTAGATAATTTGAATGAAAAAAGCTAAGATATTTACTATATACTCAAATAAACTCATTATCAAGAAAGTAAAGCCTCTGCAGCCACCATTGGCAGTCTCACTGTTGTACTGTTGCTCCAGTTAGGTTAACATCTATTGAAATAATTTGTGATGCATGGATGCAAAAAAAAGTAATCCACATTTTTAAAAAGGACATTTGCTGTAAATGAAGTTATCCTCCAGAAGGCTGTGTACCAATAATATACCTTTTATCTATCAGAGGCAGTTAAGAAGTTAGTGTTCTGGATTCAGCAGTAAACAGACAAATTTGTAGAAATATCATGATCAGACATTCTCTAGAAGTTAGGCAGCCAGCTGATGTACCCATGAAATAATATCTAATACTCAAGAAATTTAAAAGAGCAAACACAATACACTGTTTTTGTTACAGATAGTAACAGAAGTTAGTGGAGTTCAATGAGAGTAAACACGGTCTGCTGTGTTTGATCAGCAAGAGCCAAATATTGCATGTCAGGATTTAAAGAGCTTCTAATTATTAATGATATGGACCAGAGCAAACAGAGAGTCATGGCCTACTTTTGGATTTGTCAGTAGCCCCTTAAAATAGGCAACACTGGCCCAACTCATTAATGTCTCCAGCCACACGCTGTCCAAGTGGCACGTTGTGCAGCTGGCAAAACTGCTCTAGAGTAGTGACTTCTCCCTGTCATGTCATGAGGCCTCACCTCATTGCCCTGCTTGCTCTCACCTAGATGCAGCTCTTCTCATTCCTTACTGCTCTCTGTTGTGGGCTTTTGCACTACAGAGATGTCTGGTTTGATCCCCATACAACAACTTCAGTATTCTCACACTCATGAGTAAAACAGGATCAATATATCTCATTTTCAAAGGTCAATAAAATACTGTTTTCATGGAATCAGTATAAGTGATTTTTAGCTATCTAATATTTGGGTACCTATTTTAAGAGGGAGTTCATTTACATATGTGCAGATGTTTGCTTGCTCTGCCATAGAAACAACCTAGAAAGCTAGTAAGGTTCTTAGGTAAGTGAATATGAAGTGGATCTTGTCCATAATAAAGACATTTTAATATGTAACATAAATATTCTTAATAATAGCTATTAATTAATTGCTATTTTATATGAATGTAGCCAGCATTTTGTCTTTTGGATCAATAGACGTAAAAGAAGGGTCAGACAACTTTGCTCTGTTGTTTACATCAATGTATGCAAAGTAATTTCTTTTTATGACTGGACAAAACTACAAAAATGCTCTACACTCAGTTGTACTGATGAAGATGATTTTATGAAATTGTGTGCAACTTTGTCTCTTGGGTGCCTGATGGGAAATGGCTAGGGAGTCGTTATTGGGGATTTTTATTCGGAGAGTTTCCACCTTAATCCTTTTAAAATCAGTGAGACTGGGAAACAATCAAGAACTCTGATTTCTTCCTTTTTATGCTATTAGAAGTCCTAACTATCAGTATCAGCCAAAGGATTGTCTCTAGAGCAACATTTCTGGAAGTAGATTGATTCAAAATTTAAATTTTATTTTCAAGAAGGATTAAAAAAGAGGACTGAAAAGACTGAAAAGTTACTGAGACACTTAAGAAAATTGTAACCACAATTTTACCTTTTAAAGTGCTATGTGAATTTTTGGATGCTACTTGTGGATTTAAGGAGAGAAGAATTTGAATTAAACTTTGTTATGATCAGATATAATATGGAGAGAAGCACTATGTATACTTCTAATATCAGCAAAATCAATGTTGTATTTAAGTCAATCAATTCTGAGTATATTTTATCTTTACTGCGAAATAAGGTGGACTATTAAGAATATTTTGAATTTTCTCAAAAGTATATGGGGTTACAAGTTACTGAGTGACTCTCAACTGTATTTTCCCTTTGTTCTTCAGTCCATTGGACTATGATATCTTTCACTCATTTTTCTGAGTCCGCTGTGCAAAGCATCTGGTTCTGAAAGTAGAAAACCTTAGGGGGTCCCACTTTTGAAAGACTGTTTGCATGGTAAGATCTCGTTTCTAATGTAATTGATTCTATGTATAGGATAATGGCATCAATTGAAGAGTTGTATAAATTATGAACACCCCCTTAATTAACTAAAACATCCATGCTACTGAGCAGAACCTAAAATCGGGAAAAGAGATGCTATGCTGGCATAGACTTTGAGGCTTTTATAATAAATTTCATTATTTATTCTGAAGATTATGATTATGCATAGTTTTATATATTTTTTAAATTGGTAAACAATACCAATTCTGATGCATACAGAGGGCAATTTATGCTACTGCTCTGAGTAGGGGGAGCCTCAGTTGCACAGTATAAGGAACAGATAGGACACAAGGACAGATTGTACCATAGACTCTACCAACTATCGTTATACATTTGCATAAGAACATTCAATAGATAGATATATAGCTGAAGAAAAACTATGTTTGAAAAACTGATGAATGTGATTATAAAGCCATAGCAGTAGATCCCCTATAGGTACAGTGGTACCTATAGGGGGATCATCATCTATGTTACCAAGTTTCTAATATTTTTAAAATCATGCTTGACCATGCTTCTATCTATGTTGTTGAGATGCTAGTGGGTATGCAGCCTCCTTCACCGAAACTGGCCAAACTGAGATGCCCATAATATCTAATTTGGCTATGTGCAATGATACAGACACTGCTAATTGCTTCCAAAAGGGGTGCTACATAACAGTCATGACAGAATGGAAAAGGAGAAGAGTAAATTTTATTTTCGTTCAAGCTCGGCAACTAAAGTTGCACTTTATACTTAATGAGTGTTGCACTACAGAGTCATAAACAGTAATTTGACATTAATGTTATCTTTCCAGAGTTATGCTATCTCTACATGAAATACTGCTGTTGGCTTATTTAAAATGAAATAAAAATAGAAATAAATATTTTTTAAGCACTGCAGCTATCTGGTTTCCCTTCTTTCCTCTTTTTCTGCTGTTCTACTATTCCTTGTCTTTTTCTTCCTTTTTCTTGTGTTTTCTTCTGAACTCCTCCCTCTCTGTGCTTAGAAGCTGCCAGAAAATTCATGCTACATTATTGTTTGCATCTCTGAGAAAGGTGCCTTTTTCAGGAGCCCAGGACTGCACAGCATTAAGACTGTGCTAAGGGTAGTATGCTCCAGGGGAGGGTAAGGTCATGGAATGCGGAGATTTCCTCTGTAACAAAACTGGCCTCTGAAGCCCATGCACATGCCAAAACAGTAAGTTACTGCTGCTGCGGGCTGCACAGTCTTGGTACTGGCAGAAATTCACAATGTGATGTGAGATTATATACATGTTTCAGTAGATTTCTAAGTTTTCAGTGGCCATCTGTAAGCAGTGGGGGTGAATGGGCTGTATTTCAGACAACCGAGGCATGCAGAAATATTTCCTCATAGGACACTGTTCCTTCCACCCCACACTCCAGATGCTGCCATATGTGTGATACAGTATCTTGTTCTGAACATACACCCATGTTTTTAGGTTTCTTCAATGAAAAAACTTTCTCTAGCTATGCCACAGCTACTGAATTTTCTTTTCCAGCTGAAGGCACAGCACACTGCATGTTAGCTTGTGCAAGCCACCTTTGCAGCAGAATTTTTCTGATCTTGAGATATATCTTTTCTATAAAGGACAACATGGATGTCAAAATTAGGAGCTGTTTTGTGTGTATAATTTTTCAGAAGTACATGCAAATTTTTCCAGGGTATTACAGCAATCCTGTGCAGTGAAAAGGAGTATTTTACATTATTATGAAGAGAATTATGATGGCTATTCTGTGATTCTGATTTAAAGTTGCTTGAAAAGTCTAAGCAGTTTGGTAGACTAACAGTTTGTTCATCCATAAGATTACCTGAGCAATATCAGAGAGCATCCAGTCAGGAAATGAAGAATAATCTTTGCCACTATTTCTGGATAACAAATAAGATATAAATTTTAATGTGATATGAAAGTATCTTGCATAACTGAACTATTGAAAGAGAGCAGTGATTTCTGCTCCAAATAAAGATAGGAAACTGACACCAAGAAAATACTAAGCTTCGTACCAACTGAAAATGAACTCAAATCCAGAGAGTACCCTTTTTAAGAAAAGTCTGCCTATGAATCCTGAAAGTTTCTGAGGTCACCATTTATTTCCATGCCATTTTTCCTTCTCCATATGGAGTGGACATGAGTTTTGGCCTCTAAACACTGGCAGATCTCCCAGAATGGATGCAAAGGTCTGGACTATCAACATGAAGTCTGACTCAGCACTGATTCCAGCACTCTCTGTGTCTGGCTTCCTACATTGCTGCATCCATTGAAATCCTGCAGCCAGGAACTTCACTGTAGGGTTGTGTCACTCCCAGTGAGTAAAACATTCACAAAAATGTAATAGTAATTCTGTTCTAACTTGTCTACAGGACTGGTTGAAACGGCAGTACGTATCTACTCATCTCAGCCATTCTTTTCGAATATCCTTAGATCTTCTGTAGGTTCCTGCACATATGAGGAATCTACCTTGCAGTATTTACCCTTTATGTCATCTAGAAAAACACTGGTAGAACTTCTTCTTTTTTATTTCAAAAGTCAGAAGAAGCTTTACTTCTAAATTCAAGGCTCAGACTGATCATCTTTCAGCTGCTCAGTGATATACTGAAGTCTGTTTTCTTCTTGTCTTAGAACCTAAGTATGTCTAGCATGACCATATAGAAAGTCTCCAAAATATGAAATTAGAATAAACTGTAGGTTTTTAACAGCTGGGAAAGATGTGAATTGTCCTATATTCATGTTATATGGGTATTAATTCCAAGCCTTAATAATTACATGGGCAGTCTAGTTAACTACTTCACTATTGACCAAAGAAAGTTAAGGTATAAAATTACAAAAAGCTATGCTATATATTCTTTCTAACACTGTAAGTGGATAATACTTGGGGAAATACCGTGGTTTTCTTCTTGATTCAGAGCTAAAGAACCAAGCACTATGATTAAGATCATGGAAGAATCCAAGTCCTTACAAAGGAAATCAAAGCCTAAGAGCCCAACAGAACCTATGCCATTTTATTTTTAACATTACATACTGTTATTGGGTGTTTTAAAAGGTCAGAACTGGATTATGTGCGTAGCCCGGAAATTAAGCATATTTTCTTTCAAATTCAATTGCTGCCTGAACTTTGGGATATCTTCATTATATATAAGTATCTTTGTATACAATAGTCTGTATGCAGATTTATATGAGAGTTTTGAAGTGATTTTGCTCAGTGTACAATCCTTTTTCAAAAACAAAACCAAAAAAGATAGGAAATCCATACTTGCAAGTCCAGAGGTTAATTCTGCTGCCAAGAGAATATTTCAATATTTTAGTATTTCCTCCTCTCAATGAGGGAATGGAAAGGTTATTTTAAAAATCACAAAGTGTTCTCCAAAGAAGAGCATTTTTTTAAAAAGTATGCATGTTATCTACATGTAAGATAGTTGTTAACACTTGAAGATCATGGAAATATAAGCTGCAATTTTCCTAGGTTCTTTGCCAAAGTACAGGCATTTCAAGAATTTAAGTGTTGAACTGTGATAACCATTCAGCTAAAGGGTTTATATAAATTTTCACAGAATCTTAGTAAGGTATAGACAATTGGAAGTGACGAAGGTCAAGATGATTAAGAAATGAGCCTCCGTGGAGGTTATTTTCTTCTTCTTGAGGTATTGTAATCAACTAAGAGCACGTCTTCTGAAATTGGCCTATACTAGCACTGCTCACATCCAATTATTATTTTGGTTGAAGAGCACTACATTTTTAAGCTATTCTTACTCAATCATTTCTAATTATCTGTCTGTACCCTCAGCTTTTGGACAAATGGCCATCATTCCCTTAGTGCAAAAACTGGAGACATTCTTTCCCTTGCCCCCATGCTCAGATGCTGTAGCTGCCTCCCGCGGGGGTTACCATTCCCTTAGCTATGGTGGCAAAACGCTCTGTGACCACCCTCTGGTTGCCGCAGGCAAGATCCAGCTGGTGAACCTGCAGAGACACTGAATTGCTCTGACACTGCAACCTTGGTGTGGACATCACTATAGCTACAGCAGTTCAGAAAATTATGCAGTTGAGATGGGGAGAGGTAATTTGTAGGATTTAAAAAACTCTACTTGGAATGACTCTCTCTGCAGGTTAACAAAAAATGCTGGGCCTATTCTGAAGCCCTGAAAGAAACCTACACCACCCAACATGTGCCCATAGGACTCAAGCCCCTGCCCCAGTAAAAGCAGCCTTGCCTGTACTGCTTACTGGAAACAGCTCCTGGTGAACAGTACTGGAGATCGGCTTCACAATAACACAGCATCAGTGATCATGTGCGGTGACAGCTGAGCCTTGAGCAGTGAGTAGCTTGGCCCAGCCTCAGCTAATGGGCACGGCCTGCCAGAGCTTTTTTTCATTTGGGATGCGCTACATGCTACTTGTTCTCCTAAAGAAAATGGGCAATGTTGACGCAGTACTAAATGGAAGTTCCTCTGTGAAATAGGGAAAACTGTTCATTAATTTACACGATTAATTACATTTTAAACCAGCATGTATATTTATTTCTGGCATTTCATACACAACTTTTGAACCTTTAGGTAAACAAGTCCAAAATACACTGAAATACACTGAAATGACTAAGTGTAATAATCCTTCAAGGGATGAAACATATCTATCTCTCTGAAGAGTGAAAGAAATAATACATTTTTATATGTCCTCTTCTGAGCTGATGAAGCAGAATATGGCCTTAATGCCTCAAAACAGACAAAAAGTGTAACTTAACTTACATTGCTGCTTAAATATTTACAAAAGCAAGAGTCAGCACTAAATGATGTTCTTACATAATTTACCCTAAACAGCATGTAAAAACAAACACTTGTGATACAGACTCCGGCACTGCTTCACTTTGCATTGCTGTTTATTACTTATTTATAACTGGTTTATACCACATAAAGTGTATTAATTTTTAAGTTACAGTGGCTGAATAACTTTTTACAAGTTGCAGTTTGTATATTGTCCAAATGTTGGAAACAGGTTACAAAACTCCATATATTTTATATTTTAACAGCAGTAGGTTTAAAGCCGGTATCTTCAAATTATCTGTTTAGACTGAAAACACTGCGTGGAATTCAGGCAACAAAATAGAAACAGAAATGAACAGTCAACTTATATGAAGGAAAAGACATTGCTAATTAGGGAACCAGACTGAGATTTAAGAAAATGGTGAGAATGTGTAAACATCAAATATTAACTTTAATTTGAAAGATGGGTATCTCATCCATTCGAGCCCCTGTTTGAGCCTAATTCTGCCACAAAACTGTAGCAGAGCATTTCATTTGGCGGCCTCTTATCAAGTTCATCTACTGCCACACACTACCTTCTGGAAAATACTACCACTGTTACACTGGTACTTAACCATGAGCCTACACCTCAAGGAAAGAAACTAAAATATAAATTGGGCACGCCATAATCACTTCAGCTAAATGGAAGACATTTATTACTTACTCAGATTCTTTAAAGTATCTGAATAATAAACTTTTAATACGGTTCACAGTTTATATCATGTTCTTTTAATAAAAAAGTGCTTTTGTAAATTCACTTATCATTTATGAACATCACTTTCTAACACAATATGATGGTAAATTTTACTACATCACCCTACTGGAATTTCTGCTGCTTATATGAAGACTTTTGAAATATCGGCCAAACAAATAATCACTGACAGTTTTGAGAATCGAGCTGAAAACTCTTTCTCTTGAGAGTATCTGGACAACAGAGGTAAGAGTTAAAGAAATGCTTAGCAGTTTACCTGAACATAAATCATTTAATTCCTGCTGGTGAAGCTGTAAGAACACTTAACGTTGAAGTACATTCATGTGTCAGAACTGAAACTTCTGGAAGCACGGTAATAAAGACATTTCAGTACCAAGTGTCCTTACTCGGCATCAGTGAAATCGGCTGATTCTTTTTTGTTTGTTTATTTGTTTTTTCAAGATTTTTGCAAAGTTAGTGTTTGCTGCCATAGAATCTGGTAACGGACATGCAATGCTAAGGATTACAATGAGGTATAGAAAGCATGGTCTGTTCATAACGGGTCATTTACAACTATGTATGTAAATTAGATGATTCAAGTAATTAAAACAATGTTCATGATAAATGTTGTCCTAAAGACACAGACTATAAACATGGGCATTGCTAATGGTTTAGCTTTGTCGAAACACTTAATTGGTATCAGTAACAGAAACGTCAGGTGTTGGTTTCCACTGTGCAAGAACAAAATTTCTCTATTATCACTGTTCAGAAGGGAAAAACCTAATCAAAGTCTAGGTAGTTAGCCGGCTTATCCTTCTCTCATCGCGAAGTGAAAAAAAACAACGACCAGTCAGTCCGTCAGTCACCGGGGCGAACGGCGCTGACCACGCGGCCAGTACTCCCCGCGACCCGCCAGCCGCACTAGGCCGGTGCGGTGGGGGACATGCCTCCCTCCTCCGTGACGGCGCCGGGCACCGGGGCGGCCCCGGCCCTGCAGCCGCCGCCGCCCGGAGCCCGGTAACGGCCGCCTCGCGCCGGGGCCGGGCCGCGCGCCCCCGCCTCGGCACGCGCCCCCGGCGACACCTGCGGGGCGCAGCCGAGACCCCGCCCGCCGCCCCCCGCCCGCGCTCCGGGCGGGGAGGAGAGCTCTGCCCCTCCCGCCCGGCCTGGGACTCTGCCGGGCCGCCCGCCTCGGGCCCCGCGCGGGAGCCCGCGCGGCCCTTCCCACCGGCGGCGCCGAGGCCGAGGCGGCGCGGCGGGGCGCGGGGGCGCCCGGCTCTGCCCGGACAGCCCGGCGGACTCCCAGTGCGGGGCGGGAGGACTCGCGGCGGCTGCCCGGCTGTCACGGAGTTTCCCCGCCCGCTCTCCAGCCGTGCTTCTTTCGGGAAAGTTGCAGCGCTCTCCGCCACCAGCAGCCGTGACAGAGCCGGGACGATTGAAGCCTCCCGCCTCGGCACCCCGTGCCCCGCAGGCAGGAGGCGATTTGCATGCGGACTTGTCTCTGGTAGCAGCCACTGCCCGTCAAGCCTGACGGACAAACGCCCCCCTCTTTCCGCCCCCCCGTCCCGGAAAGCCCCTCCCTCGCCCCCTCCCTCGCCGGCACCTCCCGCCGCCTGTCAGTCGGAGCGGAGAGGATCGCATCGCTTCGCATCGCATCGCTTCGCATCGCATCGCATCGCATCGCGGCGCGGGGAGCGGAGGCGGCACGGCAACGGCAGAGAGCGGGCGAGAGAGGGAGAGAGAGAGCGAGGAGCCGAGCTCTCCCCTCCCTCCCTCCCTCCTTCCCTCCCTCCCTCCCTCCCTCCCTCCCTCCCTTCTTCCCTCCCTCCCTCCCTCCCTTCCTTCCTCCTCTCTCTCTCTCTCCCTCCCTCCCTCCCTCCCTCCCTCCCTCCTTCCCTCCCTCCTTCCTCTGCTCCCTCCCTCCGTTCTTTCTGCTTCTCTCTCCCCTCATTCTCGCTCCCCGTTTCACCCACCCCGATCTCCGTTTCTCTTCCCCTCTTCCTCCGTCACACGCGCACACACTCTTTCCCTCTCCCCGTCTTTCTGTCATTTGACTTTGCATCTCAAGGCGGCCACCGGCTCCTCAATGAATCCCGTCTATTGATCTGTCACCCTCCCTCCACCCCCGTCCCCTCCCAGCTCCAC